>NW_025814509.1:0-29556 GCF_018902025.1 Drosophila willistoni | reverse complement strand
TTGGAATTCATAAATGTATCACATGTTGGATAAGCCTCAATTTGCAGGTCAGAAAATGGAATGTGTACCAGCAGTACGGGTACGTCCTTCTAGAGCATTCTCATCCGTTGGAGTGACAACGCTGGACCCGTAATATTTCGCCCAGCAGGAAGAGGACGTGTATCCAGAAGGGATATATGTGCTGTGTTCGTATGTCTGTGACGAAGGCCATTCATTGGAACCAGTTGAGATCTGACCTCAGATGCGTTTATAGGAGCATTTAGCCGTTTCATTGGCAGACTCCTATGGAATTATTTCATTTAATCCATTCCAAATTCCTTATTAAATACAGCAATTTATTAGCATCAGGAGTAACAGTTACTTGAGCACATCATAGTTTAATAGAAAGTAATCACTCACAAAACAACTCAAGGATATTTTTACTGTTTTATTAGGAGTTTATTTTAAATTCTTCAAGCTTACTGATATATTGAAGCACCATTTACATTGCAGATTCAGTTTACGGATCAACTTTTTATATGGCTACAGGATTTCATGGAATTCATGTTTTAATTGGAACAACATTTTATTAATTTGTTTATTACGTCACTTAAATAATCATTTTTCTAAAAATCATCATTTGGATTTGAAGCTTGCAGCATGATACTGACATTTTGTTGATGTAGTTTGATTATTCCTTTATATTAAATTTACTGATGAGGAGGATAATTAATTTATTATAATCTATATAGTATAAAAGTATATTGACTTCCAATCATAAGGTCTATTAATAATAGTATAGATAATTTTTTCAATTATTTTTATTGGTTCTGTAATTTTTATTATCTCAATAGTTGTAATACTTTTAGCTTCTATTCTTTCAAAAAAACCTTAGTAGATCGAGAAAAAAGATCACCCTTTGAATGTGGATTTGATCCTAAATCCTCATCTCGATTACCTTTTTCCTTACGATTTTTTTTAATCACAATTATTTTTTAATTTTTGATGTAGAAATTGCCTTAATTTTACCCATAATTATTATTTTAAAAATTTTCAAATTTATTAATTGAAGAATTACTTCAATATTTTTTATTTTAATTTTATTAATTGGACTATACCATGAATGAAATCAAGGAATGTTAAATTGATCAAATTAATATATATATAATATATTGTAAACTCTCTATTATTCGTTAATTAATCCCTTGGGATTGTCTTTTTATTTTCGGATTTTATTTCTGAATTTATTAATTGCACATGTGGTCTTATTGCCTATTCTTGAGAGAGTGTGCCCGTACCCCGCCTTAGTGTATTATACCCCATTAGTGTGACCAAATTCGGTTATCGGGGAAATTCACTGAGACGAAGAGCGGGCTTATTTGAAATATTCTTAATGTTTTACATTCGGCCAATCGACATTTGATCGACCTCGATCATACAATATAACATACAACATACAATATACATATACAAATACTGCTTATCAAATACATATTACAAACAGAAGCTCACAGTTTTATCACACGCATGCATCCACGGCTTGAGTCGGGCTGATTACTAAGATACCTTTGTAGGCAATTGAGTAGTTGACAATCGTCAATATCAGTGACTTCGTAACGGTCATTTGGAAGAACTCGATTTATCTTATAAGGACCACGGTACTTAGGAGCGAACTTTTTGCACGATCCGGGAGTGACATCAACATTGCGAATGGCAACAAATTCATTGACTCTATAGGATAAAGGTGCCTTATGCCTTAAAGCGTATCGCTTTTCATTGCGCTCCTGCGATAATTGAATTTTCGCACTTGCCTTTTCCCTAGTGGCCTCAATGTTACAGCGGTTTTCTGAACTAAATTTCTCGTCAAGATACTCGGTTAATCGTCTACTAAGGGGCCTCGCTGACCGCAACCAAACAACAACATTGACGGAGTTTTACCGGTACTACACTGCACTGAGTTATTAATAGCGAACTCCACACGATTAACTAATTTATACCAATCGGCTTGGGCTAAAGGTTCTGACAGCTTTCCCAACATTGGGGTCAACACACGGTTCACATGTTCGACCTGCCATTGGCTTGAGGGGCAGCAGTCGCTACTTTAATATGGTCATTATTTCGGTTTTCTACAAATTCAGAAAACTCAAACGACGTAAAACAAGTACCTCTATCGGATATAACTCTTCTTGGTCGGCTATAATAATCAAAATATTTTTCTAATGCGGCGGTAACTTCTTTGGTACTAGTGGAATTTACGGGATACAATTTCACAAACTTTGTAAATGCGTCAATCACTACTAAAAGGTGCTTTCTTTTCGATGTAACACTTGGTAAGGGACCTAAGTGGTCAACATGAATAGTATCAAATGGAATCGGACTTTTCGGAATACTATGCAAGGTTCTATTATGTATAGTTCTTGGAACACTATGTAGAATACACGGCAGACAATCTTTTATAAACGACTCAACCTTTGGATTCATTAACGGAACCAGTACTTTTCTTTCAAGTTGTTTACACATTTATCAACGCCTAAGTGACCTAGTTTCTCGTGACATCTTCTTATTAATTCCCCTTGCATGCGAGCCGGTGCATACAAACACAGTCTTTCCTTAGCATTTCTTTTGTACACTATACCATCTATTAACTCAAATCCAACATCGTTGCCTTTTTCTAAATTTCTCTTAGTTTACGGATATCCGGATCTCTTATTTGTTCTGACTGCAATAATAAATCAACATCTTGCGGAGACGCACCCACTACACCAACCAGCTTTGCCGACTCATTTCGATCGAGCTGGTCACTTCTTTCGCTTTGGTTACTTAATCTCGGATCAACAGAACTTTCATTTAAAGAAACGCAAGGTTTATTCTTAACCAGTTTTAACCGACTTCTTTCTAAACATAGCTCACACAGCTGAAACAACTCTTCGCTAAATGAACACACGGGTTTGTCCCAAACGGTCCTAAATAATTCTTCACTAAAGGAGCACATGGTTTTATTTTACACGGGCTTATCTCACACGGGTCTATCTTACACGGGTTTGTCTCACACGGGTCTATCTCACACGGTTTTATCTCACACGGGTTTTTCTCACACGGGTCTATCTCACACGGGTCTATCTCACTCGGTTTTGTCTCAAACTGGTCCATCTCACACGGTTTTGTCTCAAACTTGTCTATCTCACACGGTTTTGTCTCAAACAGTTTTAAATAATTCTTCCCTAAAGGAGCACACAGCTTGGTCAAATCTCTACCAGACTCACACGGTTTAACGCAACTTTCCTCAAAAGTAATATACGGTTCACAAGGTTCAATTGGGGCATTCTGGTCTCTCTTCACTAATAAATCGCAAGGATCAAATTCACCTTCTACAATATTCTCTAACAACTCGGTTTGCCGACTTAATGCGTCTACATGGCCCATGTTTGAACCGGGTCTATGAGCAATGGTATAATCAAAGTTTCCAATTCCAACGACCACCGCGCAATGCGGGGATTTATTGATTTTTTTCTCAAGGTTTGGACCAATGAATTACAATCGGTAACGATCAAAAATGGTCTGTGTTCTAAATAAACGCGAAATCGGCGCACGGCGTATATTATGGCCAAAGTTTCAAGTTCAAAACTGTGATAACGGGACTCGGCGGCTGTCGCCTTTCGGGAATAATAAGAGACTGGATGCATTTTGCCATCAGTCTGTCTTTGCATCAAAGAGGCACCAAAGCCATTTGAACTAGCGTCAGTATGCAACTCAGTTTCGTAAGTAGGGTTAAAGATAGCTAATACGGGCGGACTGGATAAGGCGGATCTTAATGTGAGAAATACGTTTTTAGCGGTTTTGTTCATCGGAAATGGACCACCTTGTTTAAGCAACTCAGTTAACGGTTTAGCTATGCGGGAGAAATTCGGAACAAATTTGCGAAAATAAGAGAATAAGCCTAAGCACGAGTGTAATGCTTTGCTGTTAAGTGGTTCTGGGTATTCCTTGAATAGCTTTTAAATGTGTATTATTTGGTAAAATTCCCTTATCACTGACTTCATATCCTAAATAATCTATGCTCTTCTGTAGGAAAATGCTTTTCTTCAAATTGAGCTCTAAATTGTACTGAATAAAACGATCTAACAGTTTTGCTAACAACTTATGATGCTGATCTACGGTGCGGGTGGCAAGAATAATATCGTCCATATAAACTACAAGTTCTCGATCTCTAATCATATCACTAAGTATGTTCGATATAAATCTCTGAAATACAGCTGGTCCGTTCTTTAGACCAAAAGGCATTCTCAGATATTCGAACTGCCCATCGGGTGTAACGAATGCGGTGTATTTAATTGAATCCTCTTCCATACCTACATGGTAAAAACCACTTTTCAAATCTATGACGGAGAAAACGGTCTTGCCCTCCAGGTATTCTAGGCAATCTTCTATCAAAGGCAACGGAAAATTATCCCTCACAGTCTTCTTATTTAAACCTCGATAATCAACGCACATTCGTATATTGCCATCCTTTTTCCGCACTAGGACGATGGCGGACGCATAGGGAGAACTGCTTGGACGGATTACATTATTGGCTAACAACTCACTAACTGTTTTAGAAACGATTCCTCTTTCATAATATGATAATCTCCTAGGACTACTATGAAATGGTGTTGTATCTGTCAGACATATTCTCATCATATATTTGGGCAACCCGTAATTAATTGAAAATCGGTCAATGTAATGCTTATGCACAATGTCTCGGCACTCACGCATCGCGCCTAATCCAAATTCACTGCCAACAGTAGTATTCCCGGTATCTGACAGCGTTGCACAAACAGTTTGCAACTCTGTTAGCCATTCTCGAAACGGGGATGCATTCGTGTTTACATTAGGGTTATTACAATTCTTATCTAGATCAGTGGTGTTATTACTAATGGTATTATGCTTAGGATATTTAGTAAACAGGGATGCACAGAAGGATTTGTAAACAAAAGCAATGGTACTCTTTAATGATGCGGAATTCTTTTCATACTTTCTTACATTTTCAATCAATGAGAACTTAAGACCTATTTTATTCAAGGCGTCTCTACCAAGAAGTAGTTGCGTCGGCATAATATTATCGGGAATAACTAAAAATTGAATTTCATAATATTTTTTGCAAAACAGAACTAAACATTTGACTGTTCCAAAAGTCAGAATAGAGCCACCGCTCAGTCCATGAAAAGAACTTTTAACTAATTTATCGCAATCTAAATGCGGCATCAACGCTCTACTGGCAAAACTTACTGGGCTTCCGGAATCTAATAGGGCAAAAATATTATTAACATCAGTGCATCCCCCTTTACAAGATATTCTTAAACTTACTAATTGAATAAATGACTTATCATCAATGGTGTCCGGGTCTTCACTAGAGCTCATGGCGGCGATCTGGGTTCGCATTGGACAATTCCGGTACTGATGGCCCACTTTGAAGCACCGATAGCAACTTCCTTTTGGTCTCTCCGGGCGTGGACAGTCAAACATTAAGTGACCAATCTGGCGGCAATTGAAATATCTCTTATCCTTTGCAGCAGGCGTAATGGCCTGCGCACGGTCTGAAGTCTGACGAGCCTGAGGAACGTAGTTTTTGGCTGGTGGCTGAACTGTCTGAAAACGCATCATCTTCTCTCGCAACTCGTTCAGAGAAGTACAATAATACAAAGGACTGACAATCCGGTTCGATCTTGTAGTCCGTCAACAATGTATTTGACCACATCGGTGTCTTCAAAATTGCCCTGCTGAGCAATATTTCGCATAATTATGAAATACTGCAAGAGTGACTCTCCTTTGCCAATCGGGCGCTTCCTCATCTGGTTAGCAATCTCGTAGTTTGTCATTTGTAGGCCAAATACCTTCACAAGGGCATCCTTCAGCTCGTTCCAGGTTGTAGTCTTTTCGTATGTCATGTATGCTTTAGCAGATCCTTCCAGCAGTCGGTTGCCCAACGACCAACATTGGGCATCACTCAGTACATAGACTCTAGCCGCTTTCTCCAGCTCACGAATCCATACGTGAATGGACAGATCACCATCACCAGAGAATTTAGGTACCGTAGTTTCGACGTCCTTCAAGTTCATGCGGCAATTATATTCCGGTCTGCTTAAGTTCTCCTCCAGCTCCATAACACGTGTTTTTAGCTCCATTAGGTTTTTACGTGCTGTATACAATTCGATGCTACTAAGAATCAAAGCCAATTCGTCGGATTCGCTCGCTTGTGCGCCTTCACGAACATGCACGTTCGGCCCTACAGGGGTCTCACGAGACATCGTCGGCAACTGGTTAGCACCCACTTGATCTGTACTTGGCTGCTCAATGTTTCCCACGCCGCGCTGCTCAATAAGAGGCTCCGGACCAACATCCACAAGTTGTCCGGTAAGCACATTTGCAGACACTGCTGGGCTGACTGCCTGCTCTTCGGGTACATCACTCTCTCCAGACTGATTCTGTGCCATGACTGCTTTACCAATGCTCGCAATTGGTAAATTGACGCCTCTCTGTCGCAAGGTACTTCCTTTGCCGCTAGCAACTCAAGCAATGCGGTTTTGTTTAATTTAATGATCTCGGTGTATTTCATAAAAATACTTTCTTTAGGGCAAACTCCACACCTGATTTGTAAACTCTCTATTATTTTCGTTAATTAATCCCTTGGGATTGTCTTTTTATTTCGGATTTTATTTCTGAATTTATTAATTGCACATGTGGTCTTATTGCCTATTCTTGAGAGAGTGTGCCCGTACCCCGCCTTAGTGTATTATACCCCATTAGTGTGACCAAATTCGGTTATCGGGGAAATTCACTGAGACGAAGAGCGGGCTTATTTGAAATATTCTTAATGTTTACAATATATATATAATATATATATATATATATATAGGGTTGTAGTTAATTATAACATTTGATTTGCATTCAAAAACTATTGAATATTCAATCTACCTTATTAATACAAGGAATATGAAGCTATATATTGCATTTAGTTTCGACCTAATCTTAGGTAAATTTACCCTCATTCTTTAATTGAAGCCAAAAAGAGGCCTATCACTGTTAATGATATAATTGAGTAATTAACTCCAATTAAGGAAGTATGGTGATTAAGTAAAAGCTGCTAACTTTTTTCTTTTAATGGTTAAATTCCATTTATACTTCTGTTTATATAGTTTAAATAAAACCCTACATTTTCATTGTAGAAATAAAATACTATATTTTTATCAATTACTAAATATAATTCACTATATTCAAAGACTATCCAATCTCCATTACATCTTCAATGTCATACTCTAATATATAAGCTATTTGAATATAAAAATAATAAAAAAATATCAAAGAAGCTAACTTCGGCTATGCCGAAGTTTATATACCCTTGCAGTATACTTGGCAATAATATTTTTCTTTTTTGAAATTTCTTTCCCTGCAACTCAATTCATCAATACACAAACAAAATATTATTTCTCTTTTTACCACAAGTTTTTCTTCTTCCATCATTTTCTAAGCAAAGCACGGCACGCATACACATACAGTTCATGTAGCGTTGCGTCTGTGTGTGTATGCGTGTGCTCTGTTGATTTGATGATGGCAGTAGTAGGCAGCAAGCAGCGCTGCCGGCAGCGTTTGAACCGATTTATATTGACTGTAACTTGTGTTCTATTTATCGGATCAGATTCAAATTTTGGGATCTGAGATTTTATATCTATTACTATCATATTGGTAAATTTCATGGGGATACTCCAATTTTTGCAAAAATGTTTCTTCTAGAGCTATATGATATAGTGGTCCGATCCCAAAGATTTTCATACTTTATCTCACCCGGGTAAAAAAAAGCTCCCAAAAAAAATTTCATCCCGATAGCTCTTAAGATGGCTGAGTAAAACGCGTACGCACCGACGGACAGACGGACAGACGGTCAGACGGACAGACGGACATGGCTATATCGACTTAGCTTCTCATGCTGATCAAGAATATATATACTTTATGGGGTCGGAAACGTCTCCTTCTGTGCGTTACAAACATCTGACCAATTTTATAATACCCTCTGCAAGGGTATAATTAAACAAAATTAAAACTCAAAATACAAATAATAATAAATAAATTTTTAAACTATTATTATGCATAATAAATAAAATTTGAGAATAATTAACTAATTTTGATATATGTTGACCCCCAAAATATTCTGACCAACCTTGATCAAAACTTTTAACTACAATTTGACCATAATTTAAAGGATAAAAATCATTCCATAAGTTCTAATATAAGGTATAAACCATATTGAACCTAAAAAACTTGAAATCTTATAATATAAAAAAGATTTATTTAATCTATATAATTTTCTTATAGAAATTAGATAACCAAATAAACCACCAAAAATACAAACAAACAATGTTAATAATTTTATATAAATTGGTAAACAAATTATATAAGGATAAGGAAAAATTAATCAATTTAATATTCTACCCCTACAATTCTTATAATTAACAATCCTATTATACCTCGTAATATAATTCAACCTTCATCATTTAATATATTTAATCTCCCACAATTTAAATCTCCTGTTATAGAATAGTAAACTAATCGAAAAGAATAACTTACTGTTAATCCAGTAGAAAAAAAATATAATGTAAACATTAGGAATATTTTAAATAAGCCCGCTCCTCGTCTCAGTGAATTTCCCCGATAACCGAATTTGGGCACAATAAAAGGGTATAATACGCTAAGGCGGGGTACGGGCACACTCTCTTGAATATAGTCAATAAGACCGCATGTGCACTTAATTTGAAAATAAATAAAATCCGGAAATATAAAGACAATCCCAAGGGATTAATTACTTTAAAAAGTAGAGAGTTTACAAATCAGGTGTGGAGTTTGCCCTAAAGAACGTATTTTCATGAAATACACCGAGATCATTAAATTAAACAAAACAGCATTGTTTGAGTTGCTAGCGGCCAAGGAAGTACCTTGCGACAAAGAAGCGTCAATTTACCAATTGCGAGCATTGGTAAAAGCAGTCATGGCACAGAATCAGTCTGGAGAGAGTGATGTACCCGAAGAGCAGCCAGTCAGCCCAGCAGTGTCTGCAAATGTGCTTGCCGGACAACTTGTGGATGTTGGTCCGGAGCCTCTTATTGAGCAGCGCGGCGTGGGAAACATTGAGCAGCCAAGTACGGATCAAGTGGGTGCTAACCAGTTGCCGACGATGTCTCGTGAGACCCTGTAGGGCCAGACACGAACGTGCATGTTCGTGAAGGCGCACAAGCGAGCGAAACCGACGAATTGGCTTCGATTCTTAGTAGCATCGAATTGTATACAGCACGTAAAAACCTGGCGGAGCTAAAAACACGTGTTATGGAGCTGGAGGAGAACTTAAGCGGACCGGAATATAATTGCCGCATGAACTTGAAAGATGTCGAAACTACTGTACCTAAATTCTCTGGTGATGGTGTTCTGTCCATTCACGTATGGATTCGTGAGCTGGAGAAAGCAGCAAGAGTGTATGTACTGAGTGATGCCCAATGTTGGTCGTTGGGCAACCGACTGCTGGATGGATCTGCTAAAGCATACATGACATATGAAAAGACTACAACCTGGAGCGAGCTGAAGGATGCCCTTGTGAAGGTATTTGGCCTACAAATGACAAACTACGAGATTGCTAACCAGATGAGGAAGCGCTCAATTGGCAAAGGAGAGTCACTCTTGCAGTATTTCATCATTATGCGAAATATTGCTCAGCAGGGCAATTTTGAAGACACCGATGTGGTCAAATACATTGTTGACGGACTACAAGATCGAACCGGATTGTCAGCTCCTTTGTATTATTGTACTTCTCTGAACGAATTGCGAGAGAAGATGATGCGTTTTCAAACAGTTCAGCCACCAGCCAAAAACTACGTTCCTCAGGCTCGTCAGACTTCAGACCGTGCGCAGGCCATTACGCCTGCTGCAAAGGATAAGAGATATTTCAATTGCCGCCAGATTGGTCACTTAATGTTTGACTGTCCACGCCCGGAGAGACCAAAAGGAAGTTGCTATCGGTGCTTCAAAGTGGGCCATCAGTACCGGAATTGTCCAATGCGAACCCAGATCGCCGCCATGAGCTCTAGTGAAGACCCGGACACCATTGATGATAAGTCATTTATTCAATTAGTAAGTTTAAGAATATCTTGTAAAGGGGGATGCACTGATGTTAATAATATTTTTGCCCTATTAGATTCCGGAAGCCCAGTAAGTTTTGCCAGTAGAGCGTTGATGCCGCATTTAGATTGCGATAAATTAGTTAAAAGTTCTTTTCATGGACTGAGCGGTGGCTCTATTCTGACTTTTGGAACAGTCAAATGTTTAGTTCTGTTTTGCAAAAAATATTATGAAATTCAATTTTTAGTTATTCCCGATAATATTATGCCGACGCAACTACTTCTTGGTAGAGACGCCTTGAATAAAATAGGTCTTAAGTTCTCATTGATTGAAAATGTAAGAAAGTATGAAAAGAATTCCGCATCATTAAAGAGTACCATTGCTTTTGTTTACAAATCCTTCTGTGCATCCCTGTTTACTAAATATCCTAAGCATAATACCATTAGTAATAACACCACTGATCTAGATAAGAATTGTAATAACCCTAATGTAAACACGAATGCATCCCCGTTTCGAGAATGGCTAACAGAGTTGCAAACTGTTTGTGCAACGCTGTCAGATACCGGGAATACTACTGTTGGCAGTGAATTTGGATTAGGCGCGATGCGTGAGTGCCGAGACATTGTGCATAAGCATTACATTGACCGATTTTCAATTAATTACGGGTTGCCTAAATATATGATGAGAATATGTCTGACAGACACAACACCATTTCATAGTAGTCCTAGAAGGTTATCATATTATGAAAGAGAAATCGTTTCTAAAACGGTTAGTGAGTTGTTAGCCAATAATGTAATCCGACCAAGCAACTCTCCCTATGCGTCCGCCATCGTCCTAGTGCGAAAAAGGATGGCAATATACGAATGTGCGTTGATTATCGAGGTTTAAATAAGAAGACTGTGAGGGATAATTTTCCATTGCTTTGATAGAAGATTGCCTAGAATACCTGGAGAGCAAGACCGTTTTCTCCGTCATAGATTTGAAAAGTGGCTTTTACCATGTAGGCATGGAAGAGGATTCAATTAAATACACCGCATTCGTTACACCCGATGGGCAGTTCGAATATCTGAGAATGCCTTTTGGTCTAAAGAACGGACCAGCTGTATTTCAGAGATTTATATCGAACATACTTAGTGATATGATTAGAGATCGAGAACTTGTAGTATATATGGACGACATTATTCTTGCCACCCCACCGTAGATCAGCATCTTAAGTTGTTGCAAAACTGTTAGATCGTTTTATTCAGTACAATTTAGAGCTCAATTTGAAGAAAAGCATTTTCCTACAGAAGAGCATAGATTATTTAGGATATGAAGTCAGTGAAAAGGGAATTTTACCAAATAATACACATTTAAAAGCTATTCAAGAATACCCAGAACCACTTAACAGCAAAGCGTTACACTCGTGCTTAGGCTTATTCTCTTATTTTCGCAAATTTGTTCCGAATTTCTCCCGCATAGCTAAACCGTTAACTGAGTTGCTTAAACAAGGTGGTCCATTTCCGATGAACAAAACCGCTAAAAATGTATTTCTTACATTAAGATCCGCCTTATCCAGTCCGCCCGTATTAGCTATCTTTAACCCTAACTACGAAACTGAGTTGCATACTGACGCCAGTTCAAATGGCTTTGGTGCCTCTTTGATGCAAAGACAGACTGATGGCAAAATGCATCCAGTCTCTTATTATTCCCGAAAGGCGACAGCCGCCGAGTCCCGTTATCACAGTTTTGAGCTTGAAACTTTGGCCATAATATATGCCGTGCGCCGATTTCGCGTTTATTTAGAACACAGACCATTTTTGATCGTTACCGATTGTAATTCATTGGTCCAAATCTTGAGTAAAAAACCAATAAATCCCCGCATTGCGCGGTGGTCGTTGGAATTGGAAAACTTTGATTATACCATTGCTCACAGACCCGGTTCAAACATGGGCCATGTAGACGCATTAAGTCGGCAAACCGAGTTGTTAGAGAATATTGTAGAAGGTGATTTTGATCCTTGCGATTTATTAGTGAAGAGAGACCAGAATGCCCCAATTGAACCTTGTGAACCGCATATTACTTTTGAGGAAAGTTGCGTTAAACCGTGTGAGTCTGGTAGAGATTTGACCAAGCTGTGTGCCATTCAAGATGATAGTTGCGTTGAATCATGTGAGTTAGTTAAACCGCCTGAGTTTGAAAGCGATTTTATAGAACCGTGTGTCCCCTCAGAGAAAAATGAGTTTAGTAGAGATTCGATTAGGCCGTATGCCGTTTTAGAACAGAGTTGTTCCGAACCGTGTGAGATAAAACCTTGTGAGATAAAACCGTTTGAGACAAAACCGTGTGAGACAGACCCTTGTGAGATGAAACCGTTTCAGACAAAACCGTGTGAGACAGACCCGTGTGAGATAAAACCGTGTGAGATAAAACCGTTTGAGACAAAACCGTGTGAGATAGACCTGTGTGAGAAAAACCCGTGCAAGATAGACCCGTTTGAGAAAAACCCGTGTAAGATAGACCCGTGTGAGATAAACCCGTGTAAAATAGAACCATGTGCTCCTTTAGGGAAGAATTATTTAGGACCGTTTGGGACAAACCCGTGTGTTCATTTAGCGAAGAGTTGTTTCAGACCGTGTGAGCCATGTTTAAAAAGAAGTCGGTTAAAACTGGTTAAGAATAAACCTTGCGTTTCTTTAAATGAAAGTTCTGTTGATCTGAGATTGAGTAACCAAATCGAAAGAAGTGACCAGCTCGATCGAAATGAGTCGGCAAACCTGGTTGGTGTAGTGGGTGCGTCTCCGCAAGATGTTGATATATTATTGCAGTCAGAACAAATAAGAGATCCGGATATCCGTAAACTAAGAGAAAATTTAGAAAAAGGCAATGATGTTCGATTTGAGTTAATAGATGGTATAGTGTACAAAAGAAATGCTAAGGAAAGACTGTGTTTGTATGCACCGGCTCGCATGCAAGGGGAATTAATAAGAAGGTGTCACGAGAAACTAGGTCACTTAGGCGTTGAGAAATGTGTAAACAATTTGAAAGAAAAGTACTGGTTCCCATTAATGAATCCAAAGGTTGAGTCGTTTATAAAAGATTGTCTGCCGTGTATTCTACATAGTGTTCCAAGAACTATACATAATACAACCTTGCATAGTATTCCGAAAAGTCCGATTCCTTTTGATACTATCCATGTTGACCACTTAGGTCCCTTACCGAGTGTTACATCAAAAAGAAAGCACCTTTTGGTAGTGATTGACGCATTTACAAAGTTTGTCAAATTGTATCCCGTAAATTCCACTAGTACCAAAGAAGTAACCGCCGCGTTAGAAAAATATTTTGATTATTATAGCCGACCAAGAAGAGTTATATCCGACAGAGGTACGTGTTTTACGTCGTTTGAGTTTGCTGAGTTTGTAGAAAATCGAAATATTGACCACATTAAAGTAGCGACTGCTGCCCCTCAAGCCAATGGACAGGTCGAACGTGTGAACCGTGTGTTGACCCCAATGTTGGGAAAGCTGTCAGAACCTTTAGCCCAAGCCGATTGGTATAAATTAGTTAATCGTGTCGAGTTCGCTATTAATAACTCAGTGCAGTGTAGTACCGGTAAAACTCCGTCAATGTTGTTGTTTGGTTGCGATCAGCGAGGCCCCTTTGTAGACGAATTAACCGAGTATCTTGACGAGAAATTTAGTTCAGAAAACCCCTGTAACCTTGAGGCCACTAGGCAAGAGGCAAGTGCGAAAATTCAATTATCGCAGGAGCGCAATGAAAAGCGGTACGCCTTAAGGCATAGGGCACCATTATCCTATAGAGTCAATGATTTTGTTGCCATTCGCAATGTAGATGTCACTCCCGGGTCGTGCAAAAAGTTCGCTCCTAAATACCGTGGTCCTTATAAGATAAATCGAGTTCTTCCAAATGACCGTTACGAAGTCACTGATATTGACGATTGTCAACTTACTCAATTGCCCTACAAAGGTATCTTAGAATCAGCCCGACTCAAGCCGTGGATGCATGCGTGTGATAAAACTGTGAGTTTCTGTTTGTAATATGTATTTGATAAGCAGTATTTATATGTATATTGTATGTATTGTATATATGTATATTGTATGTTGTATGTTTGTTGAATTGTATGATCGAGGTCGATCAAATGTCAGGATTGGCCGAATGTAAACATTAGGAATATTTTAAATAAGCCCGCTCCTCGTCTCAGTGAATTTCCCCGATAACCGAATTTGGCACACTAAAAGGGTATAATACGCTAAGGCGGGGTACGGGCACACTCTCTTGAATATAGTCAATAAGACCGCATGTGCACTTAATTTGAAAATAAATAAAATCCGGAAATATAAAGACAATCCCAAGGGATTAATTACTTTAAAAAGTAGAGAGTTTACAATAAAAAAAATGAAAATATATTAATGTTACTAATTAAAACTATTTCTAAAATTATATCCTTTGAATAAAATCCCGCTAAAAAAGGTATTCCACATAAAGCTAAATTAGAAACATTAAAACACATTGAAGTTAAAGGTATATGAATTCTTAAACCTCCTATTAACCGAATATCTTGATTATTATTTATATTATGAATAATAGCTCCTGCACATATAAATAATAATGCCTTAAATAAAGCATGAGTTAATAAATGAAATATAGCTAATTTATAAAAACCTATTGATAAAATACTTATTATTAAACCTAATTGACTTAAAGTTGATAAAGCAATAATTTTTTTTAAATCAAATTCAAAATTAGCCCCTATCCCAGCTATAAATATAGTCAATCCTGATAATAATAATAATAATTGTCCTAATCATGAATTTCTTAATAAAATATTAAATCGAATTAATAAATAAACTCAAGCAGTTACTAAAGTAGATGAATGAACTAATGCTGAAACAGGAGTAGGAGCAGCTATCGCAGCAGGTAACCATGAAGAAAAAGGAATTTGAGCTCTTTTAGTTATAGCAGCCAATATAACTAAACTACCAATTACTATTATTTCAAATTCATTTTGTATAACTTCTAAATAAAATACATAATTTCATCTTCCATAATTTAATATTCAAGCAATAGCTAATAATAAAGCTACATCTCCAATTCGATTAGATAACGCAGTTAATATCCCAGCATTATAAGATTTTACATTTTGAAAATAAATTACTAAACAATAAGAAACTAATCCAAGACCATCTCATCCTAATAAAATTCTAATCAAATTAGGACTAATAATTAATATATTATAGATAAAACTAGATAGATAATTGTCCTAATCATGAATTTCTTAATAAAATATTAAATCGAATTAATAAATAAACTCCAGCAGTTACTAAAGTAGATGAATGAACTAATGCTGAGACAGGAGTAGGAGCAGCTATCGCAGCAGGTAACCATGAAGAAAAAGGAATTTGAGCTCTTTTAGTTATAGCAGCCAATGTGACTAAACTACCAATTACTATTATTTCAAATTCATTTTGTATAACTTCTAAATAAAATACATAATTTCATCTTCCATAATTTAATATTCAATCAATAGCTAATAATAAAGCTACATCTCCAATTCGATTAGATAACGCAGTTAATATCCCAGCATTATAAGATTTACATTTTGAAAATAAATTACTAAACAATAAGAAACTAATCCAAGACCATCTCATCCTAATAAAATTCTAATTAAATTAGGACTAATAATTAATAATATTATAGATAAAACAAATATCAAACTAATATAATAAAACGATTAATATTTTCATCTCTTCTTATATATTCTTTTCTATAAAAAATTACTAAAGAAGCAATTATTAAAACAAAAGATATAAATAATAAACTTATTCAGTCAAATAATAAAGTCATTACAATTCTTATAGAATTTAATGAAACTACTTCCCATTCAATAAAATAAACTAAATTATCTAATAAAAAATTTAATCTAAAAAAAAAACAAGATAATCTAATAGAAATTAAACTTACAAATCTAATTCTACAAATTGATAAATATTTCACGATCTAAAATGAATAACTCATATCACTAACACCACAAATTAGTATTTTTTTTAAACTATTTAAATATAATCACAACATACTTATATCTCTTTTTAAAATTAATAAATTTAAAGGTAATCAATGTAACAACAATAATAAATATTCACGAATTTTACCGTTACTAAATGAATAAACACCTGAAAAAATTTTTCCGTGTTGACTAAAAGAATATAAATATAATGAATAAGCAGCTCTAAAAAAAGATAATAAAGATAATATAATTATAGAAACTCATGATCAAGAAACAATTCTATTTAATAAAGAAATTTCCCCTAACAAATTTAATGTAACAGGAGCTGCCATATTAGCTGAACTTAATAAAAATCATCATAATGCTATGGCAGGCATAAAATTTAATAAACCCTTATTAATTAATAATCTTCGTCTTCCTAACCGTTCATAAGAAATATTGGCTAAACAAAACAATCCAGATGAACATAATCCATGACCAATTATTAAAGTATAAGAACCTCTTAATCCTCAATATCTTATTACTAATAATCCTGCTAATACAATTCCTATATGAGCTACTGAAGAATAAGCAATTAAAGCCTTTAAATCTGTTTGACGTAAACAAACAAATCTAACTAAAACTCCTCCAACTAATCTAATTCTAATTCAAATAAACCCATATTTTAAATTTATTAACTGTAAAATAGATAATACCCGTAATAACCCATAACCTCCTAATTTTAACATAATTCCGGCTAAACTTATTGACCCAGAAACAGGGGCTTCGACATGAGCTTTTGGTAATCATAAATGAACTAAAAATGTTGAAATAATTCTCTCTCAACTCAATGCATGCATGATCACACACATACGAATATATATATGTAACTTTGTATACTCTCTCTCGAGATGCGTTAAAGAGAACAATGACTCGATGAGAGACAAATAGAAGTTAGTCGCGAATAAACTGCACAACCAACCACACGCATTCTGTTTTATTATAACAATAGGTTATGGACCCAGGCAACGTGCCTATGTGGTTGCTGTGGTAATTTCTAGAAGAAATTAGATTTTGCGCTGTGTTCTAGACGGTTTTTTCACAAAGTATATATAAACGAGTATAATGTCGGCGTTATATCAGATTGATAAACTCGAGGACAGTAATTATGACTCGTGGTGCATCCAGATGAAAAGTGTGCTGGTGCATGCGGATTTGTGGAATGTGGCGTCAGGCGTATTGGCAAGGCCAACTACGGGGGAGAACACCGGATGGACGACGCTGGATCAGAAGGCATTGGCAATGATCACCTTGAGCGTCAAGACTTCACAGTTGGGACATGTGAAGCACTGTGCAAGTGCAAATGAGGCTTGGAAGAAGCTTCAGGAAGCTCATTAACCCAGAGGACCCGTTAGAAAAGTAGCTCTTTTCAAGAAATTGCTAAGTAAACGCATACAGGAGGGTCAAAGCATATCGATTTATTTGTCGGATTTCAAGGAAATCTTGGACAAACTTGCTGGCGTTGGAATTGAAATATTGGACGAGCTTGTAACGATTATTTTGCTATCCAGTCTTCCAGACGAATTCGACAATTTCGTTGTCGCCATAGAGACGCGCGACAGTTTTCCGAGTTTCGACATGTTATGCATAAAGCTGAGAGAAGAAGGAGAGCGCAAAAGAGAGAGCGAAAAACCGATCGAGAGCGCAAAAGCATTTACAGTGGTGGAAAAGCAATCGATGCAGAGAGACAATTGGAAGAAAAAGCAAAAAGTTTTGAACTGTTTTGCGTGTGGCGGCAAAGGCCATTTTAAAGCGAATTGTCCCAGTGTAAACGGTCGGAAGGTTGCATCGAACCCGAATAAGGCAGTACAGTCATCGTTAGGTTTGCTGAACGCGTTGGACGCGAAATGTGTTGAACGATCGAACTGGTGTCTGGACAGTGGCGCCACCAGCCATATGTGTTGTAACAGAGATTTGTTTTCAACATTTGTGAAACATTCGGAGAAAATTGTTTTGGCTGATAATAACTTTCTTCATGCTGAAGGAAAGGGCGAGGTAAAGCTGAATATGGTTTCACGTATACTCACTTTAAAGAATGTATTGTATGTACCCAAAATGAGAGGTAATTTCGTGTCGGTGAGCAAAGCAGTTGAACATGGAAGCATTGTTGAATTTGGACAAAAGTATGCACGAGTGATCCAAAAGGGTGAATGCATTCTGAAAGCGGACAAAGTTGGCCGTTTGTATATATTTGGAACAGCACCGAGCGAATGCTATGCCATTGAACAGTCTTACGAAGATTTGTGGCATAAAAGGTACGGACATCTCAACTATGGCAGTTTGGCTGAAATTGCACGAAAGGATTTGGCCCGTGGCATGGGAACGTTTGACTCAACGTCGTTGGAACCCTGCAAGATCTGCATGGTAAGCAAGATCACAGTACAGCCATTTCCACATTCGACCAAGAACAGAGCTAAGGAAATCTTGGAGCTGGTGCATTCAGATGTTTGCGGTCCGTTTGATACAAAAAGCCTTGGAGGCAGCAGATACTTTTTGACATTTATCGATGACAGGTCACGTCGCATATTTGTATATTTCCTGAAGGGAAAGGATGAAGTATTTGGAAAGTTTGTCGAGTTTAAAAACATGGCAGAGCGGCAAACTGGAAAGAAGCTAAAGTGCATTCGGAGCGACAATGGTCGCGAGTACGTCAATAAATCGTTTGACGAGTTTCTCAAGGGCAATGGAATATTACGGCAGCTCACGGTACCATACACGCCGCAGCAGAACGGTGTAGCAGAGAGAGTTAACAGAACTCTTGTGGAGATGTCAAGATGCTTGCTCATCCAGTCTGGTCTACATCAATCTCTTTGGGCTGAGGCAGTTTATACAGCTGATTATCTGCGGAATAGGTCACCAACTCGAGCCGTTAACCAGGGCTTCCATGACTCCAATGGAAGCATGGAAGAAGAAACCATCAATAAGTCATTTAAAAGTTTTTGGGTCTATTGCAGTGGCACTGGACAAAGGACATCATAAGGGCAAGTTTGATCCAAAGGGCAAAGAATACCGAATGGTTGGTTATTCTCGAAATGCGAAAGGGTATCGGTTGTACGACGCCGAAACCAGGCAAGTTGTTGAGAAGCGAGACGTTTTGTTCGACGAGCGTTTCGGCAATGGCGATTCGAATGGTGATATCGTCAAGTTTGATTTTCCATATACGGATGATCAGGATTCACGATCTGTTGATGCAGCAGATGACTTGGCAGTACAGACGACTCTGATGCAGAGGTCAGCGAGAAGGGCAGCAGTAGCGAAGATTTCGACATGGCAGTTGAACGAGAGGTGGCAGAACCTGTGGTTGAACAACGTGTTGGACCCGGCAGGCCGAAGCTGATTCGAACTGGAAGGCCTGGCAGACCAAAGAAGCAGTTCAACATTTTAAGCGCATTGATTACAAGTGAGGTGATCATACCAGAGACCTATGAGGAGGCGCTTAGTAGTCCGTTTGCTTCGCATTGGCGTGAGGCTATGCAAAAGGAGTATGATTCCTTGATGTCAAATCACACTTGGCAGCTTAGTACGCTACCGGAAGGGTATAAACCTGTTGGATGCAAGTGGGTCTACAGTGTAAAGCGTGATGCAAAGGGAGAAGTCGAGCGTTTTAAGGCGAGACTAGTAGCAAAAGGATGTTCACAGCGCTATGGAGTGAACTACAATGAAACATACTCGCCTGTATGTCGCTTGGAGAGTGTTCGTTTCATCTTGGCCCTAGCAGCGCAGTTAAAATTGTATCTACACCAGATGGATGTATGCACGGCTTACTTAAACAGTGATTTGGGCGATACCGTATACATGAGGCAGCCCGAAGGATACGCAACTGAAGACAAAAGTAAGGTACTTCTGTTGAAAAAGGCGTTATATGGACTCAAACAGTCTGGACGGGAGTGGAACTCCAAACTCGATAGTGTTTTGCGAGCTAATGGGTTCATACCTTGCGACAATGAACCATGTCTATACAAACAGCAAGCAAAAGGTAATCGATCACTAATCCTTGTCTATGTAGACGATCTTCTTATAGGATGCCAGGAGAAATCGGATCTTGACAGGATTAAGTCAGCTATAATGGCAGCGTTTGAATGTGTTGACAAGGGACCTGTGCGTCTGTTCCTTGGCATGGAGGTTCACCGTGATGGCGAACTTGGCGAAATATCATTGGGTCATTCACAGTACATCAAGGATCTACTGGAGCGATATGGCTATGCTCAGTGCAGACCAGCTGCAACACCGTTAGAAGCAGGGTATCAGGTAGCCTGCGATAAAATGGAGTGTAAAAGGGTTGATGCAACTCTTTATCAGTCAATGATAGGCGAGCTAATGTGGCTTGCGTTGACTACTAGACCAGATATACTTCACTCAGTATCGAAGTTGGCTCAACGTAACAAGGACCCCCATAATGAACACCTTGCAGCCATAAAGCATGTTTTACGATATTTGGCTTCGACAGTTGGCTTCAAGATTCATTACAAGCAGTCGGATGCGGCGTTTACTGGTTTCGTGGACGCAGATTGGGCAGGCGATAGGATTGATCGCAAGTCTTATACAGGATATGTATATTTTCTGGCTGGCGGACCGATATCATGGAAATCGGAGAAGCAGCGGAGTGTTGCTCTTAGCAGCACCGAAGCAGAGTACATGGCGTTATCAACAGCGTGCAAAGAGGCCATTGTATTGCGTCGATTAATCATCGAGATTGGTTGCGGAGAGGAAGATACATCTACCGTTTTGTATGGCGATAACCTCAGCGCGCAGCAATTGGCGAAGAACCCGGTACACCATTCAAGGACGAAGCACGTGGACATTAGATATCATTTTGTTAGACAAGTAGCTAATGATGGTCAGATTGTTTTAAAGTATAAGTCTACTAATGAAATGATAGCTGATATCCTAACCAAGAATCTTGCGAAGAAGAAGCATGTAGAGTTTACGAATTTGTTAAGTATAAGATAAATTTGTGGACATACTTGCATTGAGGAAGGGTGTTGAAATAATTCTCTCTCAACTCAATGCATGCATGATCACACACATACGAATATATATATGTAACTTTGTATACTCTCTCTCGAGATGCGTTAAAGAGAACAATGACTCGATGAGAGACAAATAGAAGTTAGTCGCGAATAAACTGCACAACCAACCACACGCATTCTGTTTTATTATAACAATAGGTTATGGACCCAGGCAACGTGCCTATGTGGTTGCTGTGGTAATTCTAGAAGAAATTAGATTTCGCGCTGTGTTCTAGACGGTTTTTTCACAAAGTATATATAAACGAGTATAATGTCGGCGTTATATCAGATTGATAAACTCGAGGACAGTAATTATGACTCGTGGTGCATCCAGATGAAAAGTGTGCTGGTGCATGCGGATTTGTGGAATGTGGCGTCAGGGTATTGGCAAGGCCAACTACGGGGGAGAACATCGGATGGACGACGCTCGATCAGAAGGCATTGGCAATGATCACCTTGAGCGTCAGACTTCACAGTTGGGACATGTGAAGCACTGTGCAAGTGCAAATGAGGCTTGGAAGAAGCTTCAGGAAGCTCATCAACCCAGAGGACCCGTTAGAAAAGTAGCTCTTTTCAAGAAATTGCTAAGTAAACGCATACAGGAGGGTCAAAGCATATCGATTTATTTGTCGGATTTCAAGGAAATCTTGGACAAACTTGCTGGCGTTGGAATTGAAATATTGGACGAGCTTGTAACGATTATTTTGCTATCCAGTCTTCCAGACGAATTCGACAATTTCGTTGTCGCCATAGAGACGCGCGACAGTTTCCGAGTTTCGACATGTTATGCATAAGCTGAGAGAAGAAGGAGAGCGCAAAAGAGAGAGCGAAAAACCGATCGAGAGCGCAAAAGCATTTACAGTGGTGGAAAAGCAATCGATGCAGAGAGACAATTGGAAGAAAAAGCAAAAAGTTTTGAACTGTTTTGCGTGTGGCGGCAAAGGCCATTTTAAAGCGAATTGTCCCAGTGTAAACGGTCGGAAGGTTGCATCGAACCCGAAAAGGCAGTACAGTCATCGTTAGGTTTGCTGAACGCGTTGGACGCAAATGTGTTGAACGATCGAACTGGTGTCTGGACAGTGGCGCCACCAGCCATATGTGTTGTAACAGAGATTTGTTTTCAACATTTGTGAAACATTCGGAGAAAATTGTTTGGCTGATAATAACTTTCTTCAGGCTGAGGAAAGGGCGAGGTAAAGCTGAATATGGTTTCACGTATACTACATTAAAGAATGTATTGTATGTACCCAAAATGAGAGGTAATTTCGGTCGGTGAGCAAAGCAGTTGAACATGGAAACATTGTTGAATTTGGACAAAAGTATGCACGAGTGATCCAAAAGGTGAATGCATTCTGAAAGCGGACAAAGTTGGCCGTTTGTATATTTTTGGAACAGCACCGAGCGAATGCTATGCCATTGAACAGTCTTACGAAGATTTGTGGCATAAAAGGTACGGACATCTCAACTATGGCAGTTTGGCTGAAATTGCACGAAAGGATTTGGCCCGTGGCATGGGAACGTTTGACTCAACGTCGTTGGAACCCTGCAAGATCTGCATGGTAGCAAGATCACAGTACAGCCATTTCCAGATTCGACCAAGAACAGAGCTAAGGAAATCTTGGAGCTGGTGCATTCAGATGTTTGCGGTCCGTTTGATACAAAAAGCCTTGGAGGCAGCAGATACTTTTTGACATTTATCGATGACAGGTCAGTCGCATATTTGTATATTTCCTGAAGGGAAAGGATGAAGTATTTGGAAAGTTTGTCGAGTTTAAAAACATGGCAGAGCGGCAAACTGGAAAGAAGCTAAAGTGCATTCGGAGCGACAATGGTCGCGAGTACGTCAATAAATCGTTTGACGAGTTTCTCAAGGGCAATGGAATATTGCGGCACTCACGGTACCATACACGGGACGTGTAGCAGAGAGAGTTAACAGAACTCTTGTGGAGATGTCAAGATGCTTGCTCATCCAGTCTGGTCTACATCAATCTCTTTGGGCAGTTTATACAGCTGCTTATCTGCGGAATAGGTCACCAACTCGAGCCCTGGTTAACATGACTCCAATGGAAGCATGGAATGTAAGAAACCATCAATAAGTCATTTAAAAGTTTTTGGGTCTATTGCAGTGGCACTGGACAAAGGACATCATAAGGGCAAGTTTGATCCAAAGGGCAAACAATACCGAATGGTTGGTTATTCTCGAAATGCGAAAGGGTATCGGTTGTACGACGCCGAAACCAGGCAAGTTGTTGAGAAGCGAGACGTTTTGTTCGACGAGCGTTTCGGCAATGCCGATTCGAATGGTGATATCGTCAAGTTTGATTTTCCATATACGGATGATCAGGATTCAGGATCTGTTGATGCAGCAGATGACTTGAGCAGTACAGACGACTCTGATGCAGAGGTCAGCGAGAAGCAGCAGTAGCGAAGATTTCGACATGGCAGTTGAACGAGAAGTGGCAGAACCTGTGGTTGAACAACGTGTTGGACCCGGCAGGCCGAAGCTGATTCGAACTGGAAGGCCTGGCAGACCAAAGAAGCAGTTCAACATTTTAAGCGCATTGAATACAAGTGAGGTGATCATACCAGAGACCTATGAGGAGGCGCTTAGTAGTCCGTTTGCTTCGCATTGGCGTGAGGCTATGCAAAAGGAGTATGATTCCTTGATGTCAAATCACACTTGGCAGCTTAGTACGCTACCGGAAGGGTATAAACCTGTTGGCTGCAAGTGGGTCTACAGTGTAAAGCGTGATGCAAAGGGAGAAGTCGAGCGTTTTAAGGCGAGACTAGTAGCAAAAGGATGTTCACAGCGCTATGGAGTGAACTACAATGAAACATACTCGCCTGTATGTCGCTTGGAGAGTGTTCGATTCATCTTGGCCCTAGCAGCGCAGTTAAAATTGTATCTACACCAGATGGATGTATGCACGGCTTACTTGAACAGTGATTTGGGCGATACCGTATACATGAGGCAGTAAGGTAAGGTAAAGTAAGGTACTTCTGTTGAAAAAGGCGTTATATGGACTCAAACAGTCTGGACGGGAGTGGAACTCCAAACTCGATAGTGTTTTGCGAGCTAATGGGTTCATACCTTGCGACAATGAACCATGTCTATACAAACAGCAAGCAAAAGGTAATCTATCACTAATCCTTGTCTATGTGACGATCTTCTTATAGGATGCCAGGAGAAATCGGATCTTGACAGGATTAAGTCAGCTATAATGGCACCGTTTGAATGTGTTGACAAGGGACCTGTGCGTTTGTTCCTTGGCATGGAGGTTCACCGTGATGGCGAATTGGGCGAAATATCATTGGGTCATTTACAGTACATCAAGGATCTACTGGAGCGATATGGCTATGCTCAGTGCAGACAGCTGCAACACCGTTAGAAGCAGGGTATCAGGTAGCCTGCGATAAAATGGAGTGTAAAAGGGTTGATGCAACTCTTTATCAGTCAATGATAGGCGAGCTAATGTGGCTTGCGTTGACTACTAGACCAGATATACTTCACTCAGTATCGAAGTTGGCTCAACGTAACAAGGACCCCCATAATGAACACCTTGCAGCCATAAAGCATGTTTTACGATATTTGGCTTCGACAGTTGGCTTCAAGATTCATTACAAGCAGTCGGATGCGGCGTTTACTGGTTTCGTGGACGCAGATTGGGCAGGCGATAGGATTGATCGCAAGTCTTATACAGGATATGTATATTTTTTGGCTGGCGGACCGATATCATGGAAATCGGAGAAGCAGCGAAGTGTTGCTCTTAGCAGCACCGAAGCAGAGTACATGGCGTTATCAACAGCGTGCAAAGAGGCCATTGTATTACGTCGATTAATCATCGAGATTGGTTGCGGAGAGGAAGATACATCTACCGTTTTGTATGGCGATAACCTCAGCGCGCAGCAATTGGCTAAGAACCCGGTACATCATTCAAGGACGAAGCACGTGGACATTAGATATCATTTTGTTAGACAAGTAGTTAATGATGGTCAGATTGTTTTAAAGTATAAGTCTACTAATGAAATGATAGCTGATATCCTAACCAAGAATCTTGCGAAGAAGAAGCATGTAGAGTTTACGAATTTGTTAAGTATAAGATAAATTTATGGACATACTTGCATTGAGGAAGGGTGTTGAAATAATTCTCTCTCAACTCAATGCATGCATGATCACACACATACGAATATATATATGTAACTTTGTATACTCTCTCTCGAGATGCGTTAAAGAGAACAATGACTCGATGAGAGACAAATAGAAGTTAGTCGCGAATAAACTGCACAACCAACCACACGCATTCTGTTTTATTATAACAATACATTTTAAGTCGATATACAAATAACAACAATAAGGAACTCTGGCAATGTCTTAAACGTCTCTTAAGGTACCTGAAAGGCTCTATTAATTTGAAATTGACATTTCATAAAAATATAAATAATAATAGTATTCTGATGGGATATGTTGATTCTGATTGGGCTGGAAACGAGACTGACAGAAAAAGTACTACTGGATTCGTATTTAAAATGTTTGAAAATTGCTTAATTTCATGGAGTACCATGAAACAAAATTCCGTTGCTGCTTCGTCAACTGAAGCGGAATACATGGCTCTATTTGAAGGTGTCAGAGAAGCATTATGGCTTAAGTCATTAATAAATGAAGTTAAACTAGAATTAAATGGTCCAATAGATATATTTGAAGACAACCAAGGTTGCATTAGTATTGCCAATAATCCTACTTGCCACAAGAGAACAAAGCACATAGATATTAAATACCATTTTACTAGAGAACAAATTCAGAAGAAACTAATTTGTATTAAGTGTATTCCAACAGATTCTCAATTGGCCGATATAATGACGAAACCGTTACCAGCAGCACGATTCATCACCTTGAGAAACCAACTAGGGTTGACGGAATAAATTAATGAGACAATTTATTCATAACAAGCCTGATTAAACTAAAAGAAGGACAATTTTATTTCTTCTTACAATTTAAACTTAATCTAAAAACTTTTTGAAACTAATAAAAAAAAAAAAAAACTGAATTATGATATTAAAAAAACTTTTTGAAATTGAAAATTGAACTATGATATTAATTTTATATTACTTACTTATTCTAAAATGCTTATGAAAGTGAAAAGTAATTTCTTTATGTTTTTGTTAATTGAAAATGAATTATGTTTTTGAGGTGGCGTGTTAAAAAGTATATACATATGTACAAGCAAAACGGGACTTTACCGAAAATGCTCTCTTTTCTATTTTATCGCTCGTGAGCATCAGTATACGTTTGACAGTTTAGTTATGATCTGACTGCGAGTGCGTGTGGTTCTTCAAAATAAATTGATTGTGAAAACTAAATTCAAAGTTTCTTATTATTTTGCATTTGTGTTGAGTATATATATATAACAATCAAGACTATATTTTCCATAGGTTATGGGCCCAGTTAGCGCATAATAAGAAAATTGTTATATTTAAACAAATTTTAAAAATTAATTTTTTTCGATTAAAAATAATAAGGTTTAAGTTTTCAACAAGGGTATGTACTTATATATATGTATATGTATACATATTAAATGTGAACTATTACATGCATGCATGCGTATATGATTTCGCAACAAAACAAAAAAAACTGCAAGCGTCGATTTCTGGTGAATCGACCATATACATGTACATGTGTGTATATATGTATGTATGAATGTACATGTGCTTATGTGAACGCGTACATCCATTGAGACACTCTTTTGGGGTGGCGTGTGTGTGTTCATGTGTGCATGTATGTATTGGTTTACAAGTATATGCGTGGGGGCTTGCAGAGAAACCGCGTGGTTTGTCCATATTACTTAGAAATACAGTGAGTCAAAAAAAAGTATTGGCACACTTGAAAAATCCAACTTCTAAGAGCTGTAACTTTTTGTTAACACAGCTATATGTAAATGAAAAATTACTTTTATTAAACTCATATATCATATTTAGTCTTGAACCAAAAAAAAAATTATATCACTGTATACATAGGTATGTACATGCATAAGTGATAAAACTATTTGATTATGCTTAACACCTTGTTGGACAAAATGAATCTCATTGTTCATATATGAATTAATAATGTTATAAACAATCATAATTAAAATTATATTTTTTCAGCATTGTGAAATTTTATTGATATATGTACATTATGTATGTATGTGCATCAAGCGTTTATGTATGTGTGTATATATGCGATATTCTTTGTTCTTAAATACATACATACATACACACAAACTTCAAATTATATGTACATACATGTGTGAATATTTGTTTGGGTATATATAAATTTTTCAGAAAAAAATGGATAAAGGAAAGAGAAACATAAAACCGTTTGATGGAGAGAAGTATTTCATATGGAAATTAAGAGTAAGGGGACTTTTAGAAGAACAAGATTTATTAAGAGTAGTTGATGAAGAACCAGAAAAGGTGACAGAGGAAATAAAAAAGGCACAGAGTAATGCAAAGCATATTGTAATGGAATATTTGAGTGAATCGTTTGTTGTTCTTGCGAGCAAAGAAAATACTGCCAAACAGATTTTTGCAAATTTAGATGCACTGTATGAGAGAAAAAGTTTAGCTTCTCCACTGTCTTTACGCAAACAGTTGTTTGCTTTAAAATTAAAGGGTGATACTCCACTTCTAAATCATTTTAAGTTTTTTGATGACCTTATAACTAAACTCATTGCGTCAGGAGCAAGTTGGATGAAATGGATAAAATTGCACATTCACTTTTAAGCCTTCCGCCAAGTTACGAAGAAGTAATCACGGCAATTGAAACCCTATCAGAAGAAAACCTGACATTAGCATTTGTAAAAACAAGACTTTTAGACCAGGAAATTAAATTAAAAGGTGTCAGCAAGGACACAAGTGCTAAGGTGTTGCAGGCCATTGGAAATAAAGTTTTTAAATTCAACAAACACAAAAATAAACATAATAATCAATTTAAGAAGCCTTTTAAAAACATGTTTAAGTCACCTCTAAAATGTTTTCACTGTGGTAAATTGGGACATTTAAAGAAAGATTGTTTCATTTTGAAAAGGCAGGCAGGGAATCAGGCTAACGATAATAATGGCAAAAAGAGACAAGCTCAAATAGCTACAACTACACAGTCAGATCGCGGTTTTGCATTCATGATAAGAAATACACAAAATAATGCAATTTCAAGTGAGGTAGATTTTATTCTTGACTCTGGGGCTTCAGACCATCTTATCAAAGACATAGCGTTGTTTTCGGAGTATGAACACTTGGAGTCCAATATTGCCATTGAGATTGCAAAGCGCGGGGAATATATCAATGCTACCGCCAAAGGAGTGGTCAACCTAAACTGTAATGGAAGCAAAATCTCACTGAAAGATGTGCTACATAGCAAGGAAATTCCACACAATCTATTATCAGGGAAGAAAATGTAGGATGCTGGCCTAACAATTGAATTTAGTCCTGAAGGCATAAAAGTCACTAAAAACGGTAATTTGGTGCCTAAAGGAAAGAGTGAGTATAATGTACAAATTATAAAATTTCAATTAAATACAAAAGTATACATGTCAAATAATTCAAAAAGTGCAGAGTATCTCTTGTGTGTAAAAGATTGGGTCATATAAGTTTGGGAAAATTTTCAGAAATAAAACGAAATAACTTAATTGAAGATATCAATCTTTTAAGTCGTATTGAGTCAAACGATGATATATGTGAGGCTTGTATTAGTGGCAAACAATCTAGATTAAAATTTGAAAAAAGCAAAAATAAAGAACATATCCAGCGACCTTTGTTTGTAGTCCATTATGATGTCTGTGGTCCCATCACACCCACCACAATTGATAACAAAAACTAATATGTTGTTTTTATTGACCAGTTCACACATTATTGTGTTACATATTTAATAACTTATAAGTCAAATGTATTTTCCGTTTTTAAAGACTTCATTGCAAAAAGTTTAATTTGAAAATAGTGAATCTCTACATTCATAATGGCAGGGAATATCTTTCTAATGAAATGCGTGAGTTTTGTGTTGAAAAAGGCATCAGTTATCATCTTACAGTGCTCTTGTTGTGCTAAACTTAGCAAACAATTTTGGGGTGAAGCTGTTTTAACAGCAACATATTTAATTAATAGGTCCCCAAGTAGAGCCATGAAAAAAACACCTTATGAGATTTGGCATAATAAAAAGCCTGTTTTAAAATATCTCAGGATATTTGGCTCGACAAAGTTTGACGATAATTCAATGAAAACTAAACCTGTCGGTTATGAGCCAAATGGGTATAAATTGTGGAACATGAAATTTATGATAGCAAGGGATTTTGTGGTGGATGAAGTTAACATCATAGAAAATAGTGATGTTCATAAAGAAGACTCTAATGTTAACTTGAT
>NW_025814508.1:0-64022 GCF_018902025.1 Drosophila willistoni | reverse complement strand
CTCTCTACCATTGTCAATATATACAAATTAACCATTTTCAGGTTAAAATGCGCTTCACTCTTCGCTACAAAGTCTTTGAACATATTAATACTTTAGACTTATATTTGATTAAATAAGTAACACAATAATGTGTGAACTGATCTACGAAGATTACATAGTAGTTTTTATCATTCAGGATGACTGGAGTGATTGGTCCACATACATCTGAATGCACTACGAATAAGGGTCTATTAATATGGCTTTTGTCTTTGAATCTGTTAAATGGTAGTTTATTTTGTTTTCCGTTAAGACAGGGCTCACAAATATCATCTGACAACTCTAAATTATTAAGAACGCTATTATCATTGAATACATTGTATCTTTTTATTTCAAGTAATTTTCCATTGCTAATGTGCCCAAGCCTCTCATGCCACAATTTATATTTATTTTTATTTTTCGCATTCAGAGTATATGCGTGAAATTTAAGTACTGGAATATTATTCAACATACCCGAGTTTTTCACCACTAGCATTCCATTTTTGCTTATGGAAACTCCATCAGTGTTAAATGTCACTGACATTCCAGCTTCTGGAAGTCTCTTAACTGACATCAAATTAGCTGCAGCTTCCCTGCAGTACAAGACATCCTCCAGTGTAATTTCGAACCATTTTGCATTCTGCTTGTTTAGTGTAATTTCGAAGCCATTTTTATTCTGCTTGTTTAGCCACAGCGATTTTTAGTGGTGGCACCAACTTTACACAATCAGAATACAATGACTCATCATTTATTAGATGGTCACTCGCTCCAGAATCCAATATGAACTCATTTTTATTTAAATTTGATTTCACTTGTTTAAACATAAATGCAAACCCGGCTTCTGGTGTTGCCAATTGCGCTTGATTATTTTCCTTATTCTTTTCTTTTGAAATTCTTTAAATGCGTAACAATCTTTTTTTATATGACCTACCTTTCCACAATAATGACACTTGATACTATTTCCTTGCTTGCCTTTCAAAAATCTATTTGGTTTATTCACCCTATTTTAAAAAGTGACTTGTGTGCGTGTAAACTTATTGTTGTTGTTTTTATTTTGCACAACTGTTTTCATCACCTTTTTACTCGTATCACTATTATCATTGTTATTTTAACTTCGTGATCTAATAATCTATTTTTCACAAGAGCTAAAGTTAAGTTATCCTCTAATAGCGTTTCTATAGCTGTGATGACTCCGTTGTAAGATGATGGCAACGTAAGCAACAAATGTGACACCTTATCCATTTCTTCTAACTTTGCACCGGCAGCTAACAATTCGTTAACTAACTCATCAAAGATGTTGAAGAATGTCAGCAGTGGCATCTCACTCGATAACTTAAGCGAGAGTAAACGTTTGCGCAATGCCAATTGCGATGGCAAACTTTTGCGCTCATAAATGGCGTCTAAGCTGACAAAAATTTGACGCGTGGTTTTGTCGTTTGCCGCAAAATTAAGAAACGCATCACTTAAATGTTCTAAAAGCGTCCTTTGGCACATCGCTCTGCCTTTACCCAAGAGTCATCTATTTTGTTGGGCATCACTTGATCAATAACTTTTATTACATCTAATTCTGTAAATAATGCCCTCATCCTAAGCTTCCAAAAGAGTACTTTTCACCATCAAAGGGATTGAAGTACTGTTGAAGTACTGACTATAGTTAACACAAAAGAAACACCGCTTTTATTTGTTTATATATCTTCATTTATATTAAACACTTGAACTTGAGCTTTGGCAATATATTTATGAACTAAACTGAATTGCAGTATTCAACGTTGCAATGTGTATTGAACGTTTTAGAAATAAGTGGCGAATATGGAAAATCCAACTGTTGTCGACAACGAAATCCATTCGTTTCACTTTCGTTGTGAACAGTTCGACCGTTGTCATCTGGTGATCGACGCGGATACAGCGGATACCCATAGTTGCCAGTAACAGTCTCCGCCGTTAATTCCATGAATTAAGTCCATGAAATCATATTAGTAGTAACAACATCAAGTAGGTCTGGATCGACTTCATGATCAGGAATCTCGCCACAATGATATCATCTATTGGTCAGGCTGAATTCTTTCCACTAACCAAATAAGAGTGTGCGCGTGCGGCAGTCCTCGCTTTTGCCATTCGATGAATACATCCAGCATCGAGTATATCCAAAGACGCATTGTTTAACAATAAAGTTCATCAGGGACCGAATTTTTTCGCCTAAGTATACGTGCTGTGATGTCGTGTCTATCATTTGATGTTTATATGGGAAGCAGCAATTGAGTAATTTCTAACCATTTTGGATTACAGGTAAAAGTAATAAAGAGATCGCAACGTTGGATAAATCGTGAGTTAACACGTGTGTGTATGTAAATACATAGATAAATATTTGTTCATTGCCAACTGGCACACGCGGCCACATAACCCAAATCTCTTTTGAATTACTATGAATTTTTGAATCTATATTTGCTCTAATTATCGTATTTAAATTTATGTTGCTATATCTTTTTACATATCTTTATTTTGTAATTTCTTAGAATATAAGTCATGAAAACCCTTTTGTTTGAATTAAACCCCTAACTTGAAATTTCGTCATGTTTGTGTAAACTAATTCTTTGAGGAGTCCGTCGCCTGAATCCATAACTATGCTGCCGTTACAAATCGTCTAAGATCATTTAAGAGTCTGTTAAGGGGCAATCAATTAAAACCAACAGTTTGCCAAGGTAGGGTGGGTACAGAAAGGGTTAGCGAACAACAGCTTTAGCTAATCTGCAGAGAAGTCGTCCGCACAATTAATAGTATCCCGATCTGGTCCAATATTTGCTTTTTACATCCTTTTAGTTTCTGATAGTGCACTTACATTTTTTCTGTATGATCCGTGCGTATGCCTAGAGTAGGAAAGAACCCCCCCTAATCCGACGAGCTAAGCAAGAGCAACGCTAGAAGTGCACGACCCCGATCTTTAGCATACACTTGTGTTATCGTTAGCAACGTAGAAAAATTAGGCAGCTAACAACTACACATGCACATGTGTATATCACTACAGAAATGGCGCCCAACCATGGGACTCGAATTCTAAATTATTCATTACTACAGAAATGCCAAACATGGGACCCGAATAATTTAGAACACCACTACAGTAATGGAGCCGAATCATGAGGCCCGAATAAAACGTAGGACAACCCCACTACTAATCGGATATGTACACCACCAAAGTATCCACAATATTATTGCTCATTATCATCCATTCATATTCAGTTATTTAGATTAATTTTATTTTCAAGCTAGTTATGCAGACTCGTAATGCGATGGTGCCCGTTGTACATTGCTTGTGTGAATCGCGATAGTAATTCGGGAATTTTCGGATTAGTCGACCAGAAGAAACTATTGGCGGCAACAGCATCGTATCACTTATCTTTGTATGACTAGGCGGGAACGCAAATTTTATGATCTTTGTAGTTTGAGGCTATCGTTAGGAATTGCAGTTGCAACTCAGTCATATCGGGTTGACTGACCAATGGAGTCGTTGAAAAGTTACAATATTATAAAATAGGCATTCTTAGACCTTAACTTTGTTTAGAGTGAAAAGAACCTGAACCAGGAATAGCATATGACTGGCGTATGTCGGTATATGACTAGTTTAGGAAGTCGTCATTCAGACAAATCGCAATAGGAATTTTGTTTAAGATTAATAGAAATCTATTCTTTGTGCAGATCGAATCAACTTTGTAAGCGGCAATAGGATTGGATAATGATGGCGGATTCCAAATTTATATATTTTAAATTAATTAAAGACAAATTTAAGTATGTCTGATAGACACAGTCACGAGAGCATTGCGCAAGCTTTGCAAGAAAATTTTGCGGCATTTGCCATGAAACTTTAAATGAAAACGAAGCAATTGCTTCGTCGCCTTGTAAGCACAGATTTCACAATAAGTGTATTACAGAGTGTTTAAAAACTTCGAATTTATGCCCCACTTGCAAGCATCCTTGTAAGATGAAACAACTTGTAAGATCAAATATTGACTTGGAAACGGAACTCCAAGAAGCTAGTAAATCAGGCGAGCCCACAACTCAGCCTGTGACCCCTTATAATACTCGTTCAGGACCTGGTCGACCTGCCAAGACCAAACCTATATGCAGGAGGTGGTGGAAGCTTTCAACATAAACTTACATGTTGGAACTGCCGGAAGCCTGGACACCGTTTGATATCTGTCTAGAACCGCGTACTGTATTTTGCTATGGTTGCGGAGCCGTAAATGTTTTTAAACCGCGTTGTCGTAATTGCAACCCGCAGGAAAACCGTCCGACGGATGCGGCGATCAACACTTCGTTGTCGTATCCAGACCAATAATGAAGGATAAATATTCCCAAACAGAGGAATGTGAACCTCTTGGTTTCTTTATTATTTCTGATTTAAAACAAGACATATATCTTGGAATAGATTTTTGGCGTAAATTGGTTTAATAGATAAATTGAAGGAAGACCCACTAATAGTATCGGATATTATTGAAGAAAAAGGAAATGATCATGGAGATTACGTGAAAATGCACCGTTTGTCTGAGTCTCAGCAGCAAAAACTTAATTTTGCAATTGCTAAATTACCCTGCTACGATAAAGAAGGATTAGGTCGCACACATCTCATTGATCATAATATTGAAGTTGATAGTACCAGGCCCATTAAACAAAGGCATTGGCCAATTTCACCGGCCATTGAGAAGCTTATGTTCACGGAAATAGATAGAGTGTTAGATTTAGATATCATTGAAGAATGTAACAGCCCATGGAGCTCCAATTGTGTATTGGTGAGACGTGGCGAAAAAGTTCGATTATGCTTAGATTCTAGAGCAGTGAATCAGTGCACTCGTAAGGACGCGTATCCTCTTCCCCATATTGATGGAATACTTAGCAGGCTGCCACCTGCTCGATTTATTACTGGCCTGGACATGAAGCACGCCTTGTGGCATATTCCGTTAGAGGAAAGCTCACGTCAGTACACCGCTTTCACAATACCTAACCGGCCACTTTACCAATATAAAGTGATGCCTTTTGGTTTGTGCAACGCCCCGCAGACTTTATGTAGACTTATGGATCGTGTCATACCGTCTTATTTGCGCACAAGGGTATTCGTTTACCTCGATGACCTGTTAATTCTTTCCGAAGATTTTGAATCGCATATTGCTTTAATACAAGAGGTAGCATTGAGACTGCGTAAAGCGAATTTTACGTTTAATGTAGCTAAATCTAAGTTCTGCATGCAGGAGATTAAATACCTCGGCTTTATTATTGGATACGGACAAGTGAAAACCGATCCTGGAAAAATTTGTGCAATAAACGACTTTCCGATTCCAACAACAGTGAAACAATTAAGGAGATTTTTGGGACTGACTGGCTGGTATTGACGTTTTATTGAAAATTATGCCACCATTAGCTTTCCATTAACAGAACTCTTAAAAAAGAACCGATCTCTTAGTTGGAACGAAGAGGCAGACTACGCTTTCTCAGAACTGAAAAGAAGATTAACTTCAGCACCTATTTTGACCACTCCCGATTTTAAGAAACCGTTTATTTTATTATGTGATGCAAGTTTAGTAGGTATAGGATGTATGTTAGCTCAAACTAATTCCGAAGGCATAGAACTACCGATAGCTTACATGTCAGAAAAACTAAACAAAGCGCAAAGAAACTATTCGATATCAGAACTCGAATGTTTAGCAATAATTAAAGGAATTAAGAAATTTAGAGCATACATTGTTGACAGTAACAGTCTCCGCCGTTAATTCCATGAATTAAGTCCATGAATCATATTAGTAGTAACAACATCAAGTAGGTCTGGATCGACTTCATGATCAGGAATCTCGCCACATATGATATCATCTATTTGGTCAGGCTGAATTCTTTCCACTAACCAAATAAGAGTGTGCGCGTGCGGCAGTCCTCGCTTTTGCCATTCGATTGAATACATCCAGCATCGAGTATATCCAAAGACGCATTGTTTAACAATAAAGTTCATCAGGGACCGAATTTTTCGCCTAAGTATACGTGCTGTGATGTCGTGTCTATCATTTGATGTTTATACGGGAAGCAGCAATTGAGTAATTTCTAACCATTTTGGATTACAGGTAAAAGTAATAAAGAGATCGCAACGTTGGATAAATCGTGAGTTAACACACACATGTAAATACATAGATAAATATTTGTTTCATTGCCAACTGGCACACGCGGCCACATAACCCAAATCTCTTTTGAATTACTATGAATTTTTGAATCTATATTTGCTCTAATTATCGTATTTAAATTTATTTTGCTATATCTTTTACATATCTTTATTTTGTAATTTCTTAGAATATTAAGTCATGAAAACCCTTTTGTTTTGAATTAAACCCCTAACTTGAAATTTCGTCATGTTTGTGTAAACTAATTCTTTGAGGAGTCCGTCGCCTGAATCCATAACTATGCTGCCGTTACAAATCGTCTAAGATCATTTAAGAGTCTGTTAAGGGGCAATCAATTAAAACCAACAGTTTGCCAAGGTAGGGTGGGTACAGAAAGGGTTAGCGAACAACAGCTTTAGCTAATCTGCAGAGAAGTCGTCCGCACAATTAATAGTATCCCGATCTGGTCCAATATTTTGCTTTTTACATCCTTTTAGTTTCTGATAGTGCACTTACATTTTTTTCTGTATGATCCGTGCGTATGCCTAGAGTAGGAAAGAACCCCCCCTCATCCGACGAGCTAAGCAAGAGCAACGCTAGAAGTGCACGACCCCGATCTTTAGCATACACTTGTGTTATCGTTAGCAAGAAAAATTAGGCAGCTAACAACTACACGTGCACATGTGTATATCACTACAGAAATGGCGCCCAACCGTGGGAATCGAATTCTAAATTATTCATTACTACAGAAATGCCAAACATGGGACCCGAATAATTTAGAACACCACTACAGTAATGGAGCCGAATCATGAGGCCCGAATAAAACGTAGGACAACCCCACTACTAATCGGATATGTACACCACCAAAGTATCCACAATATTATTGCTCATTATCATCCATTCATATTCAGTTATTTAGATTAATTTTATTTTCAAGCTAGTTATGCAGACTCGTAATGCGATGGTGCCCGTTGTAGATTGCTTGTGTGAATCGCGATAGTAATTCAGGAATTTTCGGATTAGTCGACCAGAAGAAACTATTGGCGGCAACAGCATCGTATCACTTATCTTTGTATGACTAGGCGGGAACGCAAATTTATGATCTTTGTAGTTTGAGGCTATCGTTAGGAATTGCAGTTGCAACTCGGTCATATCGGGTTGACTGACCAATGGAGTCGTTGATGTAGCAGGCTTGCTCACGTAAGACGGTAGTACCTCTCTCTCATGTCTCAGAGAGAGAACATGCTCGTCTCTAAATGAGAGCGAAGTACGAGAGAGCGTCGAGTCAGTCTGGGTTGAACGAGCTTGCGGATCGGTCGTGCTAACGAGGATAAAAATCATAGATTACATTTACTTATAATAAATATATATATAAACAATTCAAACGAAACAGCCTATCACAATATCAGAAGTGGTCCTAACCCAAAACTATGAGTAACGCAGTTCAACTATCCGATTTTACCCTCGACCAACTAAAACAATGGCTATCAACTTTAAACATGCCAACAAACGGCTCAAGAAACGAATTAGTGCTTCGTCTGTATAGTGTGCCAGTCGAAACACGTGGTCTTGCCCCACCTGGTTGGAACGAACATGATAATTTAGACGACATCCAATTGATGCCTAACCCAGACCAATTAAATGAAGCGTCATTTCGAACAGCGTAATTGGAAATTTGGCGAAAAGTTTGCAGTTTATCTGGACGACAAACTAATGTTAGCCAACAATATTAACATCGATGAAGAGGAGCTCCTTGATAAAGTTATCGAGGGTATACCTGACAAGGGATTACGCACTCAAGCACGGATCCAATGTTTCGCCAACCCTAAGCAGATGCTTTGTAGCTGCTTTCGCTGAGATACATCTAGAGGACATTCGACGCGCAACTAAAGATGAAAACGAAACTAGCAGAGCAAACAAGCTCCAAGAGATGCGCTGTCGTAGATGTAACATTAGAGGACACCTGGTGAAGGACTGCAACAGCCCGGACCGTGTACCAGGCTCTTGTTTCATCTGTGGATCCATGGAGCATTGGGCGGCCAAATGTGCAAATAGGAAGGGCAGCCGTTAACTAATGGACTCAACCGTACGAACCAGAGCAGCAACAATTTCGTAAGAGAATTCATTATACAATTTGTAGATTCGCCAAGTAATTCCTTTATTTTCATGTATTCGTCGATAAAGAGTCAGTAAAATACACGTCTTTCATCACGCCGCTTGGTCAATACGAGTTCCAAAGAATGCCAATGGGGATCAAGAATGCATCACATGTTTTCCAAAGGTTTATAAACCGAATTTTTGAAGACATGATCAGAAAAGGGCAGGTCCTAGTATACATGGATGATATAATGATAGCCAGTGCAAATACAACCGAGCACCTACAGACTCTAGAAGAAGTTTTTGATAGGTTAGTAAGAAACAAATTAAGACTACGAATGGACAAATGCGAGTTTTTCATGTCAAGTATAAAATACCTGGGATATAAAATCACAGAATACAAAATATGTGCTGACGATAAAGGTTTGGATGCAGTAAAAAACTTTCCAGTGCCAGGCAATGTACACGCAGTGAAAAGTTTCTTAGGTTTGTGCTCCTACTTTAGAAGATTTATAAAAGACTTTTCCATAATCGCTAAACCTATGTACGACTTGATGAAAAAAGACAAAGAATTTCAATTCGGAAAAGAGGAATTAGAATGCTTTCTCAACTTGAAGCAAATACCTACTATTGGAAGCACCAGTATTGGCGATATAAGACCCTAGAGACGATACAGAGCTTCATTGTGATGCAAGCGCATTAGGTTTTGGGGCGGTCTTATTACAAAAGAAAGCGGATAAAAAACTACACCCAATATTTTATTTTTCGAAGAGAACAAGCGAGGTTGAGTCGAAGTATCACAGTTTTGAACTCGAAACGTTAGCGATTGTGTACTCCCTGCGCAGATTTAGGATTTATGTCCAAGAAAAGAAATTTAAAATTTTAACTGACTGCAATTCTCTGACTCTTACACTAAATAAGATAGAATTAAACCCTAGGATCGCGAGATGGCCCTTGAACTCCAAGAGTACGACTACGAGTTAGCGCATAGATCAGGGAAGCAAATGCAGCACGTAGACGCGTTAAGCAGATGCTCCAATATCATGGTAATAGAACCGAATAGCTTCGAGCACAACCTAGTTATTTGCCAAGCAAAAGACTTAGAACTGAAAAAAATAAAGGAAATGCTAGAAAAATCAGAGCACAAATTGTTTGAAATGAGAAACGGAGTATTATACCGAAAGTCCAATGACAAGAAAATATTGTTCTACGTTCCAAAAGAAATGGAAAATCACGTTTTATACAAATACCACGACGAATTAGGCCATGTAGGTAGAGACAAAATGTTGGACGCAATAGGCAAAAGTTATTGGTTCCCAAGTCTTAAGGATAAAGCAACGAGACATATAGAAAATTGTCTGAGATGCATAGCATTCTCACCTAAATGCGGCAAAGGCGATGGATTTCTGAACAGTATACCGAAAGGCGATAAACCTTTCGAGTTAATCCATATCGATCACTATGGACCAATAGAAGCTGGAAGGTTTAAAAAACACATATTTGCAGTAGTAGACGGTTTTACGAAATTCGTTAGGCTATATACAACAAAAACCACAAAAACAAAAGAAGCAATAGATGCTTTAAAAGCGTATTTTAGAAGTTATAGCAGGCCGAAATGCATAATATCTGACAGAGGGAGTTGTTTCACTTCGTCTGAATTCGAATCTTTTTTGGTTGAACAAAAGGTGCAGCACGGTAAAATAGCAACGGGTTCCCCTCAGGCCAATGGGCAATTAGAAAGAATAAACAGGAGTCTAGGGCCTATGCTGGCAAAGTTGACAGATCCAGATAAGGGGAATTACTGGGATATGGTTGTCGAAAACGTAGAGTATGATTTAAATAATACAATTCACAGAAGTATAAAACAGTACCCCAGTATAATGTTATTTGGCATAGAACAAAGAGGAGTAGTTACAGACGAACTGAAAGAAGAGATTAAAGAGCTAAGAAATATAGAAAATCAAATAAACCTTGAAATGATAAGAAAGAATGCAGCGTTAAACCAGCAAAAAGCTCAAGCATACAATGAAAGGTATTACAATAGTAAAAGAACAGGGCAAAAAGAATATAAAATAGGGGACTATGTCATGGTTAAAAATTTCGACAGTACAACGGGAATATCTCGAAAATTAATACCAAAAAACAAAGGACCATATGTAGTAGATAAAGTCCTGAAAAACAACAGATTTTTACTGAAAGATGTAGACGGATTTCAACTTTCCCGTAACCCTTATCAGGGAGTATGGTGTGGCCAAAATATTAAGCCCTGGTTAAGAACTTGAAATAGTTGACTTTAATGTAATCATAAACTTTTGTTTTAATAATTGATGTAAGATATAAATAAAAGAAAAAATGTATGTAATAGTTTGTAAAATATAAACAAAAAAAAAATGTATAGCTCGTAAGATATGAAATAATGTATACCACCCAAGATCAGGAGATCTTATTTTGTCAGGACGGCCGAATTGTAGCAGGCTTGCTCACGTAAGACGGTAGTACCTCTCTCTCATGTCTCAGAGAGAGAACATGCTCGTCTCTAAATGAGAGCGAAGTACGAGAGAGCGTCGAGTCAGTCTGGGTTGAACTAGCTTGCGGATCGGTCGTGCTAACGAGGATAAAAATCATAGATTACATTTACTTATAATAAATATATATATAAACAATTCAAACGAAACAGCCTATTACATTGAAAAGTTACAATATTATAAAATAGGCATTCTTAGACCTTAACTTCGTTTAGAGTGAAAAGAACCTGAACCAGGAATAGCATATGACTGGCGTATGTCGGTATATGACCAGTTTAGGAAGTCGTCATTCAGACAAATCGGCAATAGGAATTTTTGTTTAAGATTTAATAGAAATCTATTTTTTGTGCAGATCGAATCAACTTTGTAAACGGCAATAGGATTGGATAATGATGGCGGATTCCAAATTTATATATTTTAAATTAATTAAAGAAAAATTTAAGTATGTCTGATAGACACAGTCACGAGAGCATTGCGCAAGCTTTGCAAGAAAATTTTGCGGCATTTGCCATGAAACTTTAAATGAAAACGAAGCAATTGCTTCGTCGCCTTGTAAGCACAGATTTCACAATACGTGTATTACAGAGTGTTTAAAAACTTCGAATTTATGCCCCACTTGCAAGCATCCTTGTAAGATGAAACAACTTGTAAGATCAAATATTGACTTGGAAACGGAACTCCAAGAAGCTAGTAAATCAGGCGAGCCCACAACTCAGCCTGTGACCCCTTATAATACTCGTTCAGGACCTGGTCGACCTGCCAAGACCAAACCTATATGCAGGAGGTGGTGGAAGCTTTTCAACATAAACTTACATGTTGGAACTGCCGGAAGCCTGGACACCGTTTTGATATCTGTCTAGAACCGCGTACTGTATTTTGCTACGGTTGCGGAGCCGTAAATGTTTTTAAACCGCGTTGTCGTAATTGCAACCCGCAGGAAAACCGACCGACGGATGCGGCGATAAACACTTCGTTGTCGCATCCAGACCAATAATGAAGGATAAATATTCCCAAACAGAGGAATGTGAACCTCTTGTTTGTAGGAAAGAAACAGATTCACAAGGAAATGTAGGACCAACTTCGACAACAGTCGATAAAAGCCCATTTCGTCCTCTTCACCTACGTTTGGCTCAGTATGAGACCGTTCGTCATCGCATCTTTGGTGAAGTAGACAGCATATGACCAATGATTAAGTCTAAGCGCTCTACGCATAGACTACGCTTCTTTTGGAAGAAGGTTAGAAATAACCGCAAGAAATTGATTTCCAGTATATTTTCCCGATCAGATAATCGATTGTACACAGAAATAAAGATAGAAGGCCAGACCTTCACTGCGTTTTTAGACTGTGGCGCTAATATTAGTTGCTTAGGAAGTAAGGTAGCTAAAGAGTTTTTAAAGCATTCTAAAACACGCAATTGTTCAGGCAAAATAATTACGGCCAACAATTCTGAATGTTTTGTTAAAGGTAAATTGACAAGCGACATTGCGTATCGACAACTTACCAAACCCCTTGGTTTCTTTATTATTCATGATTTAAAAATATTGAAGTTGATAGTACTAGGCCCATTAAACAAAGGCATTGGCCAATTTCACCGGCCATTGAGAAGCTTATGTTCACGGAAATAGATAGAATATTAGATTTATATATCATTGAAGAATGTAACAGCCCATGGAGCTCCAATTGTGTATTGGTGAGACGTGGCGAAAAAGTTCGATTATGCTTAGATTCTAGAGCAGTGAATCAGTGCACTCGTAAGGACGCGTATCCTCTTCCCCATATTGATGGAATACTTAGCAGGCTGCCACCTGCTCGATTTATTACTGGCCTGGACATGAAGCACGCCTTGTGGCATATTCCGTTAGAGGAAAGCTCACGTCAGTACACCGCTTTCACAATACCTAACCGGCCACTTTACCAATATAAAGTGATGCCTTTTGGTTTGTGCAACGCCCCGCAGACTTTATGTAGACTTATGGATCGTGTCATACCGTCTTATTTGCGCACAAGGGTATTCGTTTACCTCGATGACCTGTTAATTCTTTCCGAAGATTTTGAATCGCATATTGCTTTAATACAAGAGGTAGCATTGAGACTGCGTAAAGCGAATTTTACGTTTAATGTAGCTAAATCTAAGTTCTGCATGCAGGAGATTAAATACCTCGGCTTTATTATTGGATATGGACAAGCTAAAAAACCGATCCTGGAAAAATTTGTGCAATAAACGACTTTCCGATTCCAACAACAGTGAAACAATTAACGAGATTTTTGGGACTGACTGGCTGGTATTGACGTTTTATTGAAAATTATGCCACCATTAGCTTTCCATTAACAGAACTCTTAAAAAAGAACCGATCTCTTAGTTGGAACGAAGAGGCAGACTACGCTTTCTCAGAACTGAAAAGAAGATTAACTTCAGCACCTATTTTGACCACTCCCGATTTTAAGAAACCGTTTATTTTATTATGTGATGCAAGTTTAGTAGGTATAGGATGTATGTTAGCTCAAACTAATTCCGAAGGCATAGAACTACCGATAGCTTACATGTCAGAAAAACTAAACAAAGCGCAGAGAAACTATACGATATCAGAACTCGAATGTTTAGCAGTAATTAAAGGAATTAAGAAATTTAGAGCATACATTGAGGGACAAACTTTTGTAGTAGTTACCGATCACGCTTCTCTAAAATGGCTTATGAAACAGAAGGACCTTTCCTCTAGATTACCGAGATGGGCAATTAACTTACAAGCTTTCTCATTTGAAATCGTTCATCGTCCTGGTTCTCAAAACATTGTAGCGGACTCATTATCGCGACGGGATGAAGTTTCAGAACTTTCAGAAATAAAACCTATGATAGATTTGTCGTCTAAATATTTTGAATCAGATGATTATCGTGAACTGGCAAAACGCATTACAGACAACCAGTCCAGATTGCCTGATTTGCGCGTAGACAGCAAATATGTTTATAAGCGAACAGAACACGCAAGCGGAAATGAAGCGCAGGAAAACAATTCTTGGAAATTATGGATCCCATCCAGGCTTACCGAAGACATAATAAATTCAGCACATAATCCCCCGAACTCAGCACATTGTGGCATTGGCAAAACTAGTGATAAGATTAGGAGATACTTCTTTTGGCCCAACATGGCATCCCAAATCAAGAAATATATTGACAGTTGTTCGACTTGTCGGTCTACAAAAAGCGGCAACAAGATTCTTCGACCTCCCATGGGAAAGCCCATGACATCCGATAGACCGTTTCAAAAGCTTTACATGGACTTATTAGGTCCATATCCTAGATCAAAGCAAGGGCACATTGGATTATTGATCATAGTCGATCACAACACCAAATTTCATTTTCTGCATCCGCTTAAGAAGTTTACATCCAATCGTATTTGCGAATATTAGAAAATTATATATTTTATACATTTGGCGTACCGGAATGTATACTGACGGACAATAGTTCACAATTCGAATCCGGATTCTTTAAGTCATTTCTTACTCGATTTGGAGTCTCGCATCAATGCACCGCTATTTATTCCCCTCAGGCGAACGCAAGTGAACGTCTTAACCGCTCAGTTCTAGCAGCAATTCGCGCATACATAGGGACCGACCATACCACTTGGGATAATCATCTTAAAGAAATTAGTGCAGCCTTTCGTTCTTCTATCCACCGCAGTACTGGATATTCCCCCTACTATCTATGTTTTGGTCAACACATGCTTCATAATGGTAAAGACTATGAACTTTTGCGGAAATTGAATTAAATGACTGAAGACACCTCGTTGCATAGATTCGATGCATTGCAGGTAGCTCGGCAAAAAGCTAAAAATAACATAGCCAAGGCACATGCAACAAATGATCGTAATTACAATTTGTGAAGCAGAAGCAGACAACTAAAAGTCGGTGACACAGTTCAAAAAGATTTAGTAGCAAATTAGCACCAGTCTTCATCCCAGCTAAGGTGTTGAGGAAGGTCAGTTCGTCGTATTATGAATTAGCTTACGAGCAGAATAAATCTCTCGGTGTATATCATTTGAAAGACATAAGCACCTAAATTAGCTAAAGAGGTCCTTTTTCAGTTCATGACTCCGTCAGTAGGCTTCCGTAGCATTAACTGTGGTGTAGTAGCCCTCTTTAATAATAATAATTTTAATAGCATTTCGGAAAGAATGTTTTCTTTTGTTTGTTTGCAAGAATAAATGAATAACCCCCCATGCGTACTACGCACATGTCTTCACTTGGTACGGTTCTTACTCTCATTTCGCACAGCAAACGCAAAGCGTAAGCAAAGAAGAGAGCATGGAAAAGATCCGTTAGAATTCGTTCGCATGCATTGCGTTTGCTTAGAAACAGAATTTTTGGTACATGCTTTTTTATTTAATTTGATACTTTGATTGCGAAAAGACGTGAATATTAATATTCACATAAATATATATATATACATATATATTGTGAAACACGTGCATATTACATCATCGTTAAAAAGTACAGTGACTGCACAAGGCAGTAATATACATATTTGGCTCAAGTGAATAAAAATATTAGTGAATATTCGAAGAATAAGGTGATATAAAATCAATTTAGTGAAAATATTAGAATTTAAACCCCGTTATATTTCAGTTAAAATTTATATTTCGGTCGCGTGGCGTCGACCAAGCAACTTTTGGCTTTCAAGCAGCCTTGGATTTTTCATTTTCTTTGGGACAATTTGGTTGATTGTACCCCAGCCCAATCGCTGATATTTTCTTCGTTGGATCAAAAAAAAGAGACATTCCTCAATAACCAACAGACCAGCGAGTCTCGGATTTATTTTATCAACCCTTCCATTTCATCAATAATCATCGCCATGGGCCAGGCTAAAATAGTCTGGTGATGAAATGACGCAATTTCCCGGCTAATACCAACATTATACATACACCCAATTTGAGCGAGATCTACTATTTTTCGATTTCTTTTTGGTGCATATGCATACTTAGTAGTAGTTCTGCTACCTTTTCTTGTTTCATCTGTACGCAAAGTATGGCGTACTTTTTTTTGTCTTTGATTAACGTATTTTTTGCTGAACTAAAAGAAAATTTAAATGAATTATTAGTTTAAGTAACGTAACGAAACTTTAAATACTATTATTAAAATTAAGTCCCTATTTGGTTAAGTAAAATACGTTTTCCTTAGTAGGAAACCTAATGGGTATGTAATGCGTTGAGATTGGCTTTGTTGCATTTCATTTTTCTAATAACTAAATTATACAGCAACTCCCTGCAGCATCGATGGGCCCAGAGATCGCAACGTTGGATAAATCGTGAGTTATTACACACATGTATATACATAGATAAATATTTGTTTCATTGCCAAGTGGCACACGCGGCCACATAACCCAAATCTCTTTTGAATTACTATGAATTGTTGAATCTATATTTGCTCTAGTAAACTAATAATCTAGTATTTAAATTTATTTTGCTATATCTTTTTACATATCTTTATTTTGTAATTTCTTAGAATACAAATCGTCTAAGATCATTTAAGAGTCTGTTAAGGGGCAATCAATTAAACCCAATAGTTTGCCAAGGCAGGGTGGGTACAGAAAGGGTTAGCGAACAACAGCTTTAGCTAATCTGCAGAGAAGTCGTCCGCACAATTAATAGTATCCCGATCTGGTCCAATATTTTGCTTTTTACATCCTTTTAGTTTCTGATAGTGCTTATATATTTTTTTCTGTATGATCCGTGCGTATGCCTAGAGTAGGAAAGAACCCCCCCTCATCCGACGAGCTAAGCAAGAGCAACGCTAGAAGTGCACGACCCCGATCTTTAGCATACACTTGTGTTATCGTTAGCAACGTAGAAAAATTAGGCAGGTATCAACTACACGTGCACATGTATTTATCACTACAAATATACAATGTGAAAACTAAAGGAAAAATTCGAATATTGTGTTTTGTGTAGTAACATAATAGAAATTCGAATATCGTGATTTGAGCAGTGTTTAGTAACCCATATTATCAAACCAAACCAATTAGCAATCTAATCGTTATGCCACGTTCTAGATTATCCGATGAACGAGGAGAAATTATACTATACAATTATTCAACGAGGAAGGGCATTAATTCGTGCTTCTCAAACACAAGAGCACAGAGGACAGCCTATGAAACAGCTAGGTTAGAAACGAGAAATCGTCGAGCCTATCGTACAGATGAGCATAGGAATAATCTTCAAAATGTAAGAAGAAATGGATCAAGAATAGATTTGAGTCGATCAGACTTTCTATATGATTGCACCATCGACTACAGCTTGCATCGATTAGTTTGTTTACTGGTAAAACAACTGGTTTGTGCCGCCTTAGTGGTAAAGTAAAATTGTTATTATTGGTCCCGCCAACAGTGTCATTGTGTTTCCTACTTTATGGCGAAATACTAGAAATATGACATTTTCTAGCGAACACTTCAAAATACAATGTCTGCTTCCAAGTGACTTCATTTGGGGCTGAAATTATCGAAGAACATGTTATAATCCAACATTTAAGGTAATTTACGTTAAAACCAGAGGGCCGGGGCTAACTTCGACCGCGTCAAAGTTTGTATACCCTTGCAACTTTTTTGGTAACTGTTTCCTTACCTATAGCTATCAAAGTGGAAAAACGTTTAAGCCAAAAAGGCTAATGTTTGCGAAAGAACAGCCTACATAGGAAATAACGGAGATATTGATCAAAGTCACTGTTTTCCACCGATCGTTCCTATGGGAGCTATATGATATAGTTACCCGATCCTTATCAAATTTGGCACAGTCATTAACAGATATATTAAACTAACAAATGTTTTATTTGAAAGCAATCGCGTCAAAAGTAACGAAGTTATTCACCAAAGTAACCGTTTTCGAAAGATCGTTCCTATGAGAGCTATATGATATAGTCACCCGATCTTGATCAAATTTGGCACAGTCGTTTATATGTGTTATTAACTCACCAATATTAAAATTCACAATAGCTCAGAAAATAACGAAGTTATTAAGAAAAGTCACTGTTCGTGACTTCGCCATTTGTATGGGAGCTATATGATATTTTGATCCGAGATATACAACGCCTGCAGTATATACAAGCCTACATGCAAAATTTCAGCTCTGTAGCTCTTACGGTCTAGGAGGAGTTTGCGTTGATCCAGACGGACGGACGGACATGGCTATTTGAACTCGTCTCGTCGTGCTGATCAAGAATATATATACTTTATATGGTCGTAGATGCTTCCTTCTATGCGTTGCACACTTTTGACCAAAATTAATATACCCTTTTTGCAAGGGTGTAAAAAAATTGTTTGTAAGATACAAGATCTGCAGTTGTGATCAGAGCAGATAAAAGACCTGCTAGAACACATGAACGCACATTTAATGATCCAACAATGAATGAAGTGGAAATGTTTATTGTTGGTGACGTTCATATGACGCGTTTCAATACCTGCTGATGTTCTGGCAAGGTGACGATGAATATAATTTTAATATCAAAATAAAAAATTTATTGAATGGTAAGATCAATGCCGTTAACGTATTAGGTGTTCTAAAATACAATTTTTACCAAATTTGTTTTAGTTTAGGAAACTACCAAGAAGGTTAGGTCGATGAAATACTACTAATACTTCGGTTGAATCAAGGTAAATTGCGTTTAGAAATGTATATTCAATGTTGGTCGAATGACTATTTTACCGGCGAAATACACAGGTATTTTAAACTCCTTGAATGTGCAGGGTTAATGCTTAGAAATTTAAACCAACCAAAACTGTGCAGTGGAAAGCGTTTGTTGATAAGAAAACTGATGATCAATACTTAAAGAAAAATTTAAAGATGAGGAAAATCGTATTCCAAGGATCCGATTGGTCTTTTCTTCGCCATGACGATCAACAAATCACAGGACCAATCCTTGACTAGTTGTGGCCTTAATCTAAAAAATTCATGTTTTCACCAAAAAACAAAAATTGTCGTTTACAAAGGTGCTAAAATGAAAATTTCGTTTTACATTTCAAATATAAATCAAAACAACATTTTTTTTTCATCTGTAAATCCCAAACGAAATGTTAAGAAATATTAAAAGCAGTCAGGTGACGAAACGAGGTTCTCCGGGTTTGCTAGTGTACTTATAAAAACCAAAGGGCAGGGGTTAACTTCGACCGCGTCAAAGTTTGTATACCCTTGCAACTTTTTTGGTAACTCTTTCCTTACCTATAGCCATCAAAGTGGAAAAACGTTTAAGCTAAAAAGGCTTATGTTTGCAAAAGAACGGCATAGGAAATAACGGAGATATTGATCAAAGTCACTGTTTTCCACCGATCGTTCCTATGGGAGCTATATGATATAGTTACCCGATCCATATCAAATTTGGCACAGTCATTAACAAATATATTAAACTAACAAATGTTTAATTAGAAAGCAATCGCGTCAAAAGTAACGAAGTTATTCACCAAAGTCACCGTTTTCGAAAGATCGTTCCTATGGGAGCTATATGATATAGTCACCCGATCTTAATCAAATTTCGCATAGTCGTTTAAATGTGTAATTAACTTAACAATGTTAAATTTCACGACAATAGCTCAGAAAATAAGGAAGTTATTGAGAAAAGTCACTGTTCGCGACTTTGCCATTTGTATGGGAGCTATATGATATAGTGATCCGATCCGGCTGAATCCGAGATATACAACGCCTGCAGTATATACAAGCCTACGTGCAAAATTTCCACTCTGTAGCTCTTACGGTCTAGGAGGAGTTGCGTTGATCCAGACGGACGGCTATTTGAACTCGTCTCGTCATGCTGATCTAGAATATATATACTTTATGTGGTCGGAAATGCTTCCTTCTATGCGTTGCACACTTTTGACCAAAATTAATATACCCTTTTTGCAAGTGTATAATAACACTGGACTACTTGTCGTGCGACTCAGTTGATAGTCTCTTTGAGAAATGATTTACGGCCTTTTTAACAAGCTCTCTCTCACCTTATGTAATGATCCTATGCTATGCTCTCTCTACTACTACTAGAATGTTCGGCCACTACGTGTTTGTCTCTTCTCTTCTATCACTTTGGACTGCTCTCTCTCAATGCCATTTCCCACATTCGGCCCTTCTGATTGTACATTCGATTCCGACCAGAATCAATATGGTAAGAACAAAGTGGTTTGTCACCCATGTCTATTGAAGTAAAATATTCCTCTCTTTTGCCAGCTTTTGCGTTCACAAAAATACACTCCACACAACTATGTACCATACGAATAACCTTATCTCTCAATTCGGGAATATAGTACGATTTCTCGATCAAATCTTGCGGTCCTGGTTATGTGCAAGTTTAATAATCTAATGTTCCATTGCCACAATTAGGATCTTTATAGAGAATCTCGTTCTCTATATAGAAGTCGTTATAGCTTTCCTTTTCGACTAGTGTCTTTACTGCCTTGGTCCACTCATCTTGCAACTGAGTTTCTCTTAATCGATGTTCAATAGTGTCCTCAACAAGCATAAAACATGCAAAACGACTCAACGCATCGAGGTGCCACATTTGAGTACTTGATAGATGTACAATAACATAATTAAAATTTTGAAGATACATAGCCCAACGAGCAACTCTCAAAGGAACATCTTTCTTTTTCATGGACATAGCGAATGCGTTACAATCAGTAACTATGGTGAATCGAGATCCTTGGACATAAAAACTTCATTTGGTTAATGCTCCAATTATAGCAAACACCTCGAGTTCGTAAGAATGATTCCTTTCTTCGCACAATTTTGTTTTGCGACTCATATATTGAACGGGATGAAATGCATTATCCTGTCGATGTTTTTGTAACAAAGCTGCCCCAAATCCGCATTTTGAAGCGTCCGCATGTATTTCAGTTTGCAACAATTTAATGGGGGGTTAAACAATTTAATGACGGGTTCTTTAGTCAACCCAGCTCTAAGTTCTTCGAAAGTGAGTTTGTGTATATCTTTGAATTCAAACTTCGAACCCTTACGCATTAAATCGAACAACGGTTTCGCGATTACTGCATAACTTTCAATAAACTTTTTAAAACAGGAAGTTAGACCTAAAAATTTTTGTATTTTTTTTTTTCTACTTGGGATGGGAAAATTTGAAACAGCTCTAATCTTTACTTTGCTCGGCGTTATGGTACTATTTTCTACATCATACCATAAAAATATGACTTTTTGTTGCAGCATCTGGCATTTACTCCAATTAAACCGTTTTTGGCTGACACGTCTTACCCGCGTTTTAGCTTGGCCAAACCATCATCGATACGTGTACTTGGAATGATGATGTCGTCCATGTAGACCACACAATCGCTTGCTTTAATCAAATCTCAAACCCATTATGAATCTTGTAAATACAGCTGGTGAATTTAAAATCCGTTTGTTAAGTCTAAAGTTGAAAACATATTGGCACCTTGTAACTTTTCTAAAACGCTGTCCATATGAGCCATTGGGAAAGTTATCACGAAGAATCTTTTCGTTTAATTTCCTGTAGTCACAGCATAAACGCTTCTGGCCATTCTTTTTCGAGACTAAGACAACTGGAGACGCTTACTCAGAAGTACTAGTTTTAATTATTTTCTCTGCTAGCCATTCTTGAATTTGTTTATCAACGATTTCCTGATCACAAAGGGTGAAAAGGTATTTCGTCGCTCAATATAAATTTCATGCTAACTCAGTTCTAACTTGTACATCTCTAAGGTGGCATAAAGACTTGCATACCGGACATTCTTGAATTGTCGAAACATAAGTAATTATACAAATTCTATGAAATGGTTGTTGCCCTCTCGTGTAAGTCTGAGATAAATTGTGAACAAATGCTACACACTTGTGATGAGGATGATCGTGGTGCCTCCTCGCAATCTTCATCACTATGTGTTCATGGCATTTTAAATATTTGATAGCGTTTTCAAATCAACCAAATGTTATTAAATTTCCTTTTTTTTATACCCTTGCAGAGGGTATTATACAATTGGTCAGATGTTTGTAACGCACAGAAGGAGACGTTTCCGACCCCATAAAGTATTTATATTCTTGATCAGCATGAGAAGCTGAGTTGATATAGCCATGTCCGTCTGTCCGTCCGTTCGTCCGTCTGTGCGAATGCGTTTTACTCAGCCGTCTTAAGGGCTATCGGTCTGAAATTTTTTTTTCGGTTTTTTATTACCAGGGAAAAATAATATATGAAAACCATCAGGATCGGACCACTATATCATATAGCTCTGGAAGAACTAGAAGAAACATTTTCATAAATTTTAATTTTGTAAATTATGAAATTTACATATGTGATGACAAGGTACAGTCAATATAATAATCGGCTCTGCTCCCAGCTCTGACGGCAGCGCTGCTTGTTGTCTACTACGTCTTCCGTCATCAACAGAGTACATGCATACACACACAGACGCAACGCTATATGAACTGTATGTGTATGCGTGCGTTGCTTTGCTTTGGGAATGAGAGAAGAAGAACAAATTGTAAAATAGGGAGTAAAATTGTTTTGTTTGTATATACATAGATGAATTGATTTGCAGAAAACAAATTTTGAACATGTAAAATTATTATTACCAAGGACTGCAAGGGTATAAAAACTTCGGTAATAGCCGATGTTAGCTTCTTTGATATTCAATTCACAATTAGGGTCTTTAAAGAGAATCTGGTTCTCTATATAGAAGTCTTTATAACTTTCCTTTTTGACTAGCGTCCTTACTGCCTTGGTCCACTCATCTTGCAACTGAGCTTCTCTTAATCGATGTTTAATTGTGTCCTCAACAAGCATAAAACATGCAAAACAACTCAACGCATCGACGTGCGTCATTTGAGTATTTGATCGATGTACGATAACATAATCAAAATCCTGAAGATACATAGCCCAACGAGCAACTCTCAAAGGAACATCTTTCTTTTTCATGGTCATAGCGAATGCGTTACAATCAGTAACTATGGTGAATCGAGATTCTATGACATAAACACGCCAATTATAGCAAGCACTTCGAGTTCGTAAGAATGATACCTTTCTTCGCACAATTTTGTCTTACGACTCATATATTCAACGGGATGAAATGAATTATCCTTTGGATTCTTTGGTAACAAAGCTGCCCCAAATCCGTATTTTGAAGCATCCGCATGTATTTCAGTTTGCAATTTCGGGTTAAACAATTTAAGGACGGGTTCTTTAGTCAACGCAGTCTAGTCTTGGTTCTTCGAAAGCGAGTTTGTGTATATCTTTGAATTCAAACTTTGAATCCTTACGCATTAAATCGGGCAACGGTTTCGCGATTACTGCATACCTTTCAATAAACTTTCTAAAATAGGAAGTTAGACCCAAAAATCTTTGTAACCCCTTTTTGCTACTTGGGATAGGAAAATTCGAAACAGCTCTAATCTTTTCTTTGCTCGGCGTTATGGTACCATTTTCCACATCATACCCTAAAAATAGGACTTTTCGTTGCAGCATCTGACATTTACTCCAATTAAATCAAATCTCACAACCATTATGAATCTTGTAAATACAGCTGGTGAATTTAAAATCCGTTTGTTAAGTCTAAAGTTGAAAACATATTGGCACCTTGTAACTTTTCTAAAACGCTGTCCATATGAGCCATTGGGAAAGTTATCACGAAGAATCTTTTCGTTTAATTTCCTGTAGTCACAGCATAAACGCTTCTGACCATTCTTTTTCGAGACTAAGACAACTGGAGACGCTTACTCAGAAGTACTAGTTTTAATTATTTTCTCTGCTAGCCATTCTTGAATTTGTTTATCAACGATTTCCTGATCACAAAGGGTGAAAAGGTATTTCGTCGCTCAATATAAATTTCATGCTAACTCAGTTCTAACTTGTACATCTCTAAGGTGGCATAAAGACTTGCATACCGGACATTCTTGAATTGTCGAAACATAAGTAATTATACAAATTCTATGAAATGGTTGTTGCCCTCTCGTGTAAGTCTGAGATAAATTGTGAACAAATGCTACACACTTGTGATGAGGATGATCGTGGTGCCTCCTCGCAATCTTCATCACTATGTGTTCATGGCATTTTAAATATTTGATAGCGTTTTCAAATCAACCAAATGTTATTAAATTTCCTTTTTTTTATACCCTTGCAGAGGGTATTATACAATTGGTCAGATGTTTGTAACGCACAGAAGGAGACGTTTCCGACCCCATAAAGTATTTATATTCTTGATCAGCATGAGAAGCTGAGTTGATATAGCCATGTCCGTCTGTCCGTCCGTTCGTCCGTCTGTGCGAATGCGTTTTACTCAGCCGTCTTAAGGGCTATCGGTCTGAAATTTTTTTTCGGTTTTTTTATTACCAGGGAAAAATAATATATGAAAACCATCAGGATCGGACCACTATATCATATAGCTCTGGAAGAACTAGAAGAAACATTTTCATAAATTTTAATTTTGAAAATTATGAAATTTACATATGTGATGACAAGGTACAGTCAATATAATAATCGGCTCTGCTCCCAGCTCTGCCGGCAGCGTTGCTTGTTGTCTACTACGTCTTCCGTCATCAACAGAGTACATGCATACACACACAGACGCAACGCTATATGAACTGTATGTGTATGCGTGCGTTGCTTTGCTTTGGGAATGAGAGAAGAAGAACAAATTGTAAAATAGGGAGTAAAATTGTTTTGTTTGTATATACAAAGATGAATTGATTTGCAGAAAACAAATTTTGAACATGTAAAATTATTATTACCAAGGACTGCAAGGGTATAAAACTTCGGTAATAGCCGATGTTAGCTTCTTTGATATTCAATTCACAATTAGGGTCTTTAAAGAGAATCTGGTTCTCTATATAGAAGTCTTTATAACTTTCCTTTTTGACTAGCGTCCTTACTGCCTTGGTCCACTCATCTTGCAACTGAGCTTCTCTTAATCGATGTTTAATTGTGTCCTCAACAAGCATAAAACATGCAAAACAACTCAACGCATCGACGTGCCTCATTTGAGTATTTGATCGATGTACGATAACATAATCAAAATCCTGAAGATACATAGCCCAACGAGCAACTCTCAAAGGAACATCTGTATTTTTCATGGTCATAGCGAATGCGTTACAATCAGTAACTATGGTGAATCGAGATTCTATGACATAAACACGCCAATTATAGCAAGCACTTCGAGTTCGTAAGAATGATACCTTTCTTCGCACAATTTTGTCTTACGACTCATATATTCAACGGGATGAAATGAATTATCCTTTGGATTCTTTTGTAACAAAGCTGCCCCAAATCCGTATTTTGAAGCATCCGCATGTATTTCAGTTTGGAATTTCGGGTTAAACAATTTAAGGACGGGTTCTTTAGTCAACGCAGTCTAGTCTTGGTTCTTCGAAAGCGAGTTTGTGTATATCTTTGAATTCAAACTTTGAATCCTTACGCATTAAATCGGGCAACGGTTTCGCGATTACTGCATACCTTTCAATAAACTTTCTAAAATAGGAAGTTAGACCCAAAAATCTTTGTAACCCCTTTTTGCTACTTAGGATAGGAAAATTCGAAACAGCTCTAATCTTTTCTTTGCTCGGCGTTATGGTACCATTTTCCACATCATACCCTAAAAATAGGACTTTTCGTTGCAGCATCTGACATTTACTCCAATTAAATCAAATCTCACAACCATTATGAATCTTGTAAATACAGCTGGTGAATTTAAAATCCGTTTGTTAAGTCTAAAGTTGAAAACATATTGGCACCTTGTAACTTTTCTAAAACGCTGTCCATATGCATTAAATCGGGCAACGGTTTCGCGATTACTGCATACCTTTCAATAAACTTTCTAAAATAGGAAGTTAGACCCAAAAATCTTTGTAACCCCTTTTTGCTACTTGGGATAGGAAAATTCGAAACAGCTCTAATCTTTTCTTTGCTCGGCGTTATGGTACCATTTTCCACATCATACCCTAAAAATAGGACTTTTCGTTGCAGCATCTGTCATTTACTCCAATTAATTCGTAAACCGTTTTTGCCTGACACGTCTAGTACGCGTTTTAGCTTGGCCAAACCATCATCGATACCTGTACTTGGAATGATGATGTCATCCATGTAGACCACACAATCGCTTGCTTTAATCAAATCTCACAACCATTATGAATCTTGTAAATACAGCTGGTGAATTTAAAATCCGTTTGTTAAGTCTAAAGTTGAAAACATATTGGCACCTTGTAACTTTTCTAAAACGCTGTCCATATGAGCCATTGGGAAAGTTATCACGAAGAATCTTGTAGTCACAGCATAAACGCTTCTGACCATTCTTTTTCGAGACTAAGACAACTGGAGACGCTTACGCAGAAGTACTAGTTTTAATTATTTTCTCTGCTAGCCATTCTTGAATTTGTTTATCAACGATTTCCTGATCACAAAGGGTGAAAAGGTATTTCGTCGCTCAATATAAATTTCATGCTAACTCAGTTCTAACTTGTACATCTCTAAGGTGGCATAAAGACTTGCATACCGGACATTCTTGAATTGTCGAAACATAAGTAATTATACAAATTCTATGAAATGGTTGTTGCCCTCTCGTGTAAGTCTGAGATAAATTGTGAACAAATGCTACACACTTGTGATGAGGATGATCGTGGTGCCTCCTCGCAATCTTCATCACTATGTGTTCATGGCATTTTAAATATTTGATAGCGTTTTCAAATCAACCAAATGTTATTAAATTTCCTTTTTTTTATACCCTTGCAGAGGGTATTATACAATTGGTCAGATGTTTGTAACGCACAGAAGGAGACGTTTCCGACCCCATAAAGTATTTATATTCTTGATCAGCCATAGCCATCAGCCATAGCCATATAGCCATGTCCGTCTGTCCGTCCGTTCGTCCGTCTGTGCGAATGCGTTTTACTCAGCCGTCTTAAGGGCTATCGGTCTGAAATTTTTTTTCGGTTTTTTTATTACCAGGGAAAAATAATATATGAAAACCATCAGGATCGGACCACTATATCATATAGCTCTGGAAGAACTAGAAGAAACATTTTCATAAATTTTAATTTTGTAAATTATGAAATTTACATATGTGATGACAAGGTACAGTCAATATAATAATCGGCTCTGCTCCCAGCTCTGACGGCAGCGCTGCTTGTTGTCTACTACGTCTTCCGTCATCAACAGAGTACATGCATACACACACAGACGCAACGCTATATAAACTGTATGTGTATGCGTGCGTTGTCTTGCTTTGGGAATGAGAGAAGAAGAACAAATTGTAAAATAGGGAGTAAAATTGTTTTGTTTGTATATACATAGATGAATTGATTTGCAGAAAACAAATTTTGAACATGTAAAATTATTATTACCAAGGACTGCAAGGGTATAAAAACTTCGGTAATAGCCGATGTTAGCTTCTTTGATATTCAATTCACAATTAGGGTCTTTAAAGAGAATCTGGTTCTCTATATAGAAGGCTTTATAACTTTCCTTTTTGACTAGCGTACTTACTGCCTTGGTCCACTCATCTTGCAACTGAGCTTCTCTTAATCGATGTTTAATTGTGTCCTCAACAAGCATAAAACATGCAAAACAACCCAACGCATCGACGTGCCTCATTTGAGTATTTGATCGATGTACGATAACATAATCAAAATCCTGAAGATACATAGCCCAACGAGCAACTCTCAAAGGAACATCTTTCTTTTTCATGGTCATAGCGAATGCGTTACAATCAGTAACTATGGTGAATCGAGATTCTATGACATAAACACGCCAATTATAGCCAGCACTTCGAGTTCGTAAGAATGATACCTTTCTTCGCACAATTTTGTCTTACGACTCATATATTCAACGGGATGAAATGAATTATCCTTTGGATTCTTTTGTAACAAAGCTGCCCCAAATCCGTATTTTGAAGCATCCGCATGTATTTCAGTTTGCAATTTCGGGTTAAACAATTTAAGGACGGGTTCTTTAGTCAACGCAGTCTAGTCTTGGTTCTTCGAAAGCGAGTTTGTGTATATCTTTGAATTCAAACTTTGAATCCTTACGCATTAAATCGGGCAACGGTTTCGCGATTACTGCATACCTTTCAATAAACTTTTTAAAATAGGAAGTTAGACCCAAAAATCTTTGTAACCCCTTTTTGCTACTTGGGATAGGAAAATTCGAAACAGCTCTAATCTTTTCTTTGCTCGGCGTTATGGTACCATTTTCCACATCATACCCTAAAAATAGGACTTTTCGTTGCAGCATCTGACATTTACTCCAATTAATTCGTAAACCGTTTTTGCCTGACACGTCTAGTACGCGTTTTAGCTTGGCCAAACCATCATCGATACCTGTACTTGGAATGATGATGTCGTCCATGTAGACCACACAATCGCTTGCTTTAATCAAATCTCACAACCATTATGAATCTTGTAAATACAGCTGGTGAATTTAAAATCCGTTTGTTAAGTCTAGAGTTGAAAACATATTGGCACCTTGTAACTTTTCTAAAACGCTGTCCATATGAGCCATTGGGAAAGTTATCACGAAGAATCTTGTAGTCACAGCATAAACGCTTCTGACCATTCTTTTTCGAGACTAAGACAACTGGAGACGCTTACTCAGAAGTACTAGTTTTAATTATTTTCTCTGCTAGCCATTCTTGAATTTGTTTATCAACGATTTCCTGATCACAAAGGGTGAAAAGGTATTTCGTCGCTCAATATAAATTTCATGCTAACTCAGTTCTAACTTGTACATCTCTAAGGTGGCATAAAGACTTGCATACCGGACATTCTTGAATTGTCGAAACATAAGTAATTATACAAATTCTATGAAATGGTTGTTGCCCTCTCGTGTAAGTCTGAGATAAATTGTGAACAAATGCTACACACTTGTGATGAGGATGATCGCTCCTCGCAATCTTCATCACTATGTGTTCATGGCATTTTAAATATTTGATAGCGTTTTCAAATCAACCAAATGTTATTAAATTTCCTTTTTTTTATACCCTTGCAGAGGGTATTATACAATTGGTCAGATGTTTGTAACGCACAGAAGGAGACGTTTCCGACCCCATAAAGTATTTATATTCTTGATCAGCATGAGAAGCTGAGTTGATATAGCCATGTCCGTCTGTCCGTCCGTTCGTCCGTCTGTGCGAATGCGTTTTACTCAGCCGTCTTAAGGGCTATCGGTCTGAAATTTTTTTTCGGTTTTTTTATTACCAGGGAAAAATAATATATGAAAACCATCAGGATCGGACCACTATATCATATAGCTCTGGAAGAACTAGAAGATGCAATGGATGAAACTTCATGCAACAACACTAAATTGTTTTGTAGCAAATAGGGTATCAGAGTTAAAACAACACACGGAAGAAATAATATGGAAGCACGTCCCTTCTACCAAGAATCCACCAGGCATTGTTTCTCGTGGTTGTCGGACATGTGGATAACAGGGCCAACATTCTTAAAATTGTGTAAGGCCGAATGGCAAATTATTGATGTTTAATTGTTTAAGTTCAATTGATGAGCTCTGCGGTCTAAGGACACAATGGTGAGGAAAAATGTAATGATTTCCCGATTGCAAATTATCTAACGAAGCTACCTCCATGTGATTCAACTTAAGATATTCATCTAAAAAATCGATGTACATTTCCTTTAATTGGTGTTGAGATGCAAGTCGTCTTTCGAGTTTGTTGAATAACATAACATAGCTAAAGTGGCGACGTTATTTAAACCTGCAAAAATAACATTATGAAAAGCCTAAAAATTAATGTACGGGCACACTGTCTTCTTTACTTCCTCTTTTCCTATTCGAAACGTGTAAGTGGCTGGTCGTGTGAAAATTAATAAAATAAAATCTAATAAAATAAAATCAATCATAAAACAACTAAAAAGATTATTGTGCTTTTATTAAAAACTAAACTTATACTAAGCCAACCAAACCAATATTACAACAGGTTATGGGCCCAGAGTACGTTATATAAAACAATTAAAAAAAAAAAAAAAAAACAACAAAAAAAATTTTGCACATTAAGTTTTTTTCCACAATAGTCGTTTGTATTACACATACATATAAATTCAAATAAAAAATAAAAATATAGAATTATGGAAAAGATAAAGCTTACTATAAATCAGTTTAACGGTGAGAAATATTCTGTGTGGAAAAAAAGAATAAAAGCACTTCTTGCTGAACAAGATGCATTAAAAGTTATTGATAGCGAGGCTCCTAAAGAAACAGATGAAAGTTGGGTTAAGGCCGAACGCTATGCAAAAAGTATAGTGGTAGGGCACTTGAGCGATGCATTTTTGGATTTCGCAACAGACAACAACACAGCACGTGATATTCTTAGGAATCTGGATTCCGTGTATGAACGAAAAAGTGTGGCATCTCAGTTGTCTGCGCGAAAACGGTTGTTGTCGCTTAAACTAAAAAACGAGATGTCTCTTGTACACCACTTTATTATTTTTGACGAAATGGTTAATGAATTGTTAGCATCAGGCGCCAATATAGACGAAATGGACAAGGTTTCGCACTTACTGCACACTTTGCCATCATCATATGACGGGGTCATCACTGCTATAGAGAGACTATCGAAAGAAGATCTTACTCTAGTTTTCGTTAAGCACCGTTTGCTCGATCATGAGACAAAACTAAATAACGCTAATAATGACACAAGTAAAAAGGTATTACACGTTGAGGTTAAAAATAAGTATAATAATAATAACTACAAAAACAATTATAACAACAAATATAAATATAAAAATCAAAATTATAAAAAAAAATATCAAAGAAGCTAACTTCGGCTATGCCGAAGTTTATATACCCTTGCAGTATACTTGGCAATAATATTTTTCCTTTTTGAAATTTCTTTCCCTGCAACTCAATTCATCAATACACAAACAAAATATTATTTCTCTTTTTACCACAAGTTTTTCTTCTTCCATCATTTTCTAAGCAAAGCACGGCACGCATACACATACAGTTCATGTAGCGTTGCGTCTGTGTGTGTATGCGTGTGCTCTGTTGATTTGATGATGGCAGTAGTAGGCAGCAAGCAGCGCTGCCGGCAGCGTTTGAACCGATTTATATTGACTGTAACTTGTGTTCTATTTATCGGATCAGATTCAAATTTTGGGATCTGAGATTTTATATCTATTACTATCATATTGGTAAATTTCATGGGGATACTCCAATTTTTGCAAAAATGTTTCTTCTAGAGCTATATGATATAGTGGTCCGATCCCAAAGATTTTCATACTTTATCTCACCCGGGTAAAAAAAAGCTCCCAAAAAAAATTTCATCCCGATAGCTCTTAAGATGGCTGAGTAAAACGCGTACGCACCGACGGACAGACGGACAGACGGTCAGACGGACAGACGGACAGACGGACATGGCTATATCGACTTAGCTTCTCATGCTGATCAAGAATATATATACTTTATGGGGTCGGAAACGTCTCCTTCTGTGCGTTACAAACATCTGACCAATTTTATAATACCCTCTGCAAGGGTATAATAATAATACTCGCAAGCCATATAATGACAAATACAAACAAAATTGTATAAAATGTCACCACTGTGGCAAGCCAGGGCACATAAAAAAAAAAATTGTTATGCATATAAAAAACTAATAAATGACATTTAATAAAGAAAATAACACACAAGCTCATATTGCAACGACCACGCCAGGTTGCGCGTTCATGATTGAAAGTTTGAATTCAAATAATAATAAGTTGAAAACAAATGTGAATTTCATCCTTGACTCGGGTGCATCCGACCATATAATCAATGATGAGACACTTTTTATGGATTCTACTGAACTTCAAACTCCAGTGAAGATTGCTATCGCCAAGGAAGGGCAATACATCTTTGCAACAAAACGTGGAATCGTTCGTCTTGAGAATGGGTACCAGATAACACTAGAAGATGCATTATACTGCAAAGAAGTTACAGAAAATCTAATCTCTGTAAAAAGACTACAAGAGGCTGGAGTGACCGTAGTGTTTGACGAGTCTGGAGTTAAATTGACAAAAGGTGGTATTATTATTGCCGAAAACTCAGGTGAGTACAAAATGACAATTTTTGAATTCAAAGCATATAAAATTGATATAAAAACTGAAAATTTATATAAATTATGGCATGAAAGATTGGGTCATATAAGTATAGGGAAAATGTTAGAAATAAAAAGAAAGAATTTGTTTCAAGATAATAAACTACTTGATAAAGTTAATCCTACAGACGATATATGGGAAGCTTGTTTAAATGGAAAGCAAGCCAGATTACATTTTGACAAATATAAAAATAAAGAACATATATATACATTTTGATGTCTGCGGTCCGATTACACCCACAACTATTGATGATAAAAATTACTATGTAATTTTTGTAGATCAGTTTACACATTATTGTGGTACTTACCTAATAAAACATAAATCGGATGTATTTATAATGTTTAAGGACTTTGTGGCAAAAAGTGAAGCGCACTTCAACCTGAAAGTTGTGAACCTATACATCGATAATGGTAGGGAATATTTGTCTAGCGATATGCGAGACTTTTGTACTCAGAAAGGAATCAGTTACCATTTAACTGTACCATATAGATCACAATTAAATGGAGTATCAGAAAGAATGATTAGAACAATTACTGAAAAGGCTCGTGCCATGGTCAATGGTGCAAAGTTGGAAAAATATTTTTGGGGTGAAGCTGTTCTGACAGCAACATATATAATAAATAGAATTCCAAGTAGGGCACTTGGAGATCGTGCAGCAACACCATACGAGATGTGGCATAATAGAAAGCCAGTTTTAAAGTATTTAAAAGTATTTGGTTCAACTGTATACGTACACAATAAAATTAGAAAACGGAAATTCGACAATAAATCGTTTAAAAGTATCTTTGTGGGATATGAACCTAACGGCTATAAGTTATGGGATATTGAAAATAAGAAATTCATTGTTGCTAGAGATGTGGTAGTTGATGAGACAAATATGGTAAACTCAAGAGCTGTTGAAAGTGACATTCTGAATGATAGTAAGGATGAAGTAAACATTGAATTCCCGAAAGAGAGTAAGGAAAATATAGAAGATAATTTCCAGAATGAGAGTATGGAATGTTGTGTACCAAGTATCCTGAACGAAAGTAAGGATAATGAAAAAGTGAATTTCCAGAATGAGAGTATGGAATGTTGTGCGCCGAATATCCTGAACGAGAGTAAGGATAATGAAAAGGTGAATTTCCAGAATGAGAGTATGGAATGTTGCGTACCAGAGATCCTGAATGAGAGTAAGGACAATAATAAAGACAATTTCCCGAATGAGAGTAAGGATGACAAACAGCCTTGTGAAGTCTCAAATAGAGTTATCAATGATGCAACTAGAAAAAGCGAAAGATTAAAAAATAAAGCACATATTTCCTATGACGAAGATGAATTAAGTTCTAATAACTATCTTTCAATGCTCACACAATTTTTGACGAAGCCCCTCATTTATTCGAAGAAATAAAAAGTCGAAGTGATAAGGATGCTAAGGGAAGAAGCTGTTAAAGTAGAATTATCCGCTCATGACTTAAACAATACTTGGAATATTGTTAAAAGACCTGAAAATAAGAATATTGTAGATAGTAAGTGGGTGTTTACTTTAAAACATGATGAAATGGGAAATCCAGCTAGATGTAAGGCAAGATTAGTTGCACGCGGTTTTACACAAAAATATCAAATAGATTACGATGAAACATTCGCTCCTGTTGCTAGAATTCCTAGTCTTCGACTTGTGTTGTCTATTGCTGTCCAATATAATTTTAAAGTACATCATATGGATGTTAAAACGGCATTTCTAAATGGTATGCTAAAAGAAGAAATATATATGAAAGTCCCTGAGGGAATTATTTGCTTCCATCATTATGGAAGTGTATGTAAATTAAATAAAGCAATTTATGGGCTCAAACAAGCAGCAAGGTGCTGGTTTGAAGTGTTTGAGCAAGCGCTAAAGCAGTGTAAATTTAAGAATTCTCCTGTTGATCCGTGTATATATGTTCAAGATCAAGGAAATATAAATAAAAATATTTATGTGTTATTATATGTGGATGATTTAGTAATAGCGACATCAGACTTAAAAATAATGAGCAGTTTCAAACAATATCTTATGACAAAGTTTAGAATTACAGATCTTGGGGAAATACGACACTTTATTGGAATGAAAATTGAAATATTCCAAGATCAGATATTGTTAAGCCAATCTGCATATATAAAAAGGGTTTTAACTAAATTTAATATGGAGGAATGTAAATCTGTAAATAATCCACTTCCAAGTAAACTAAATTATGAAATGTTAAACTCAGACGACACATACGATGCTCCTTGTCGAAATTTGATTGGAAGTTTAATGTACATTATGCTTTGTACTCGTCCGGATATTGCAACAGCCGTCAATATTCTAAGTAGATATACTAATAAAAATAATATAGAACTTTGGAAAGGTTTAAAAAGGGTTCTGAGATACCTTAAAGGAAACATTGACATGAAACTAATTTTTAAAAAAAATATTGATTTTGAAGATGTGTTCGTTGGCTATGTTGACTCCGATTGGGGTGGGAATGAAACTGATAGAAAAAGCACAACAGGTTATCTTTTTCAAATGTTTAATTCAAATCTTATTTGTTGGAACACAAAAAGGCAGAATTCAGTAGCGGCATCATCTACTGAAGCAGAGTATATGGCCTTGTTTGAAGCTGTAAGAGAAGCCTTATGGCTGAAGTCTCTTTCAAAAAGTATTTATATTAAATTAGACAAACCTATAAAAATATTTGAAGATAACCAGGGTTGTATAAGCATAGCCAGTAGTTCATCATGTCATAAGCGGTCAAAGCACATAGATATTAAATATCATTTTGCCAGAGAGCAAGTAGAAAATAATCTTATTTCTATTGAGTATATTCCCACAGAAAATCAACTGGCTGATATTTTTACAAAACCGTTATCTACTGGAAGGTTCATGGAGCTGAGAGGCAAGATGGGACTGCTTTGAGAAGTCAAAAGAAACAAAATATACAATTTAACAAAATCTCATAAACTAAACTGAAGTTAATTTTTAAGTAATGTTTAACGTAACTTTTTGAAATGAAAATAATGTTTGTTTTGCTTAAATGATATAAATGATCTGATTGGTTTTTCTGGGTTTTTCCAATCTTAATGGTGAATGCCAGATCATATTGTAATACCTCCCAGAGTACACGCACCAGTCACAGTAATTAAATTATTATTTGAATTTGTTTTTTTGAAAATTAATATAATGTAATTTTTGAGGGGGCGTGTTGAATAACATAACATAGCTAAAGTTGCGACGTTATTTAAACCTGCAAAAATAACATTATGAAAAGCCTAAAAATTAATGTACGGGCACACTGTCTTCTTTACTTCCTCTTTTCCTATTCGAAACGTGTAAGTGGCTGGTCGTGTGAAAATTAATAAAATAAAATCTAATAAAATAAAATCAATCATAAAACAACTAAAAAGATTATTGTGCTTTTATTAAAAACTAAACTAATACTAAGCCAACCAAACCAATATTACAACAGAGTTGAAGAAAACGTCTTTTTACACAGGACAACGAGTCTCCAAGTTGTTCAAAAGATTCCTTGAAAGGCAATCGAACCTGTATGCGCCCTGAATCCAGGAGTTGTGTGTGCACCTGAAAGTGAGTTTCACATTCTTGTTCTTCTGAGGTTAACGAAATATCTTTATTTTGAATTCCATGTATTTCATCCATTTTCCAAAACCTTTCTAATAATATGTTAAGGTCCTGCTGTTGCGTTAAATTACAAGTGTAGTGTTGAGTTCATTGAGGTTCAGCAATCTTACCCACGACGATCCATCCTAATGCAGTTTCCACTAGATCAGGAAGACCAATTCCTACACTAATTTTACCAGTCTTAAGTAGATCAAAAAAACTCTTTTACGCTTAGCAATAAATCTACCTTTATGGGCTTATAAAAGAATGGGTCGGCTAACTCAATTTCTTTGGGAATGGCCCAATTTGACACATCTAGTCACTTTTCAGGCTGAGGTAGAGATATTGATTTAGTCACGATAAACTCCTTATTCCATTCTGGAGATATTCTTGAACGAATTGTGGTAGATACGGAATGTTTCATATGTGTACGTATTTCACTGATTCCAGCAATCTTATAATGATCGTAACGAAACGGAAGCTGAAGCCTTTTGGCTAATTCTTCAGTTATAAAGGTAAGCCCAGAGCACGAATCAAGTAATGCTCTTGCGAGCTGAAACCCAACAAGTTTGTCTTGAATAAGAACTATTGCTGTTGGAAGTAATCCCCTCCGAGCGTGGCGAGTCAACATTGATGTTGCAAATGTTTTACTTTCGTCATGTGTATTATGAATGATTTGTTGCGATTGATGATGAATAGAAGGTCCATCTAGTTGATAATTTCCCTGGACGTTTGAATCCTTATGCATGTTTGTGTGATGTAAACCTCCACAATGACGACATCTATTCAATGAAGGACACTTTGAGGCTGGATGACCCTTATTGAGGCAATTCAAACAAAGTGACGCTGTTTTAACAATCTTAAATCGCTCAATAAAAGGTGACGAATTAAAAACTGGACAGAATGCTAACCTATGCTCAGTTGACTGACATTGAATGCATCTACTTTGGGCAGCAAGAAATACTTTTCAAGTACTATGAATATTGTCTCTGACGGGTCTTTCCTCTTGTCGGTTTCGTAGATATCCTTCCAAATACTGACAGTGTCGACTGAGAATTTGATAACAGTCGGCCCAGTCTGGCAATTTATCGTATTCTTGAACCCGATCGTATGCTTGTTTGGATTCAAGATCAATTTTTGACATAACAATGTGAATAAGTACTGCGTTTAATCAGCTTCAGACCCAAGAGACAACAATGATCCGCGTAGAGATGAAACCGTATCCAAAATTGTACGTAGGGTAACAGCGTCTGCCATTTTCATGCTAGCAATGTTAAATAAACTTGAAATATGTTCTACGAAAATAAGAACTTTCTTGTCATATCGCTCGTTGAGGCGATCTAGCTAGGGCCTTGGGATAATATTCATCTGATACTTGAAATGGCGAGACTACGTTTAGAGCTTGGCCAGATAGACAACTTATTAGATAGTTAAATTTGTCAACATTGGACAATGTTGCCTTGCCATGTGAAAGCTTCACTAATGAGTGGCAATTGAGTCGAAATTTGAGTGGAAATTGATAATGTAAATTTCCACACTCAAGTTGACTTAGGTTATTATAGGGCTCCACGTAAATGTCCACGATGATATGTCTTGCAAAGGCCAATGATGAAGAAGTCCGATGACGACTATTCAAGATGATTATGTAATGATGAACAAGTCCAATGATGAATGTGATGATGATGTAAGCTGAAAAGTCCAATGATGACTGTCCAAGATGATGTATCGATGAATGCAATATAATGAACGAATAAACGACTTTATATAGTTTTTAAGTTTTTATCCTGTCACGGTCGCCAATTTTTGATCTGCCCAGTTGCAGATGGTTCAAAACTCCAATGCTCAATAGCATGTGGAGTGGAGTAAGGAAAAATAAGTCTTCTTCTCTTCGAATTCCAGAAAGAAGTCATTTTTATATTTCGTTTTTATGAGTTAGAAGCTCTTCATGAGCCATGTAACAGAAGCTTTTAGAACATATGTAGGAATTTGTCCTATTTAATATATTTATTTGTAGTATTTTAGTTTATTTTAACGTAAAACTATTTATTTGATTATTTTAATTAGATTTAGTTGGAAATTGGTCGTCGTTACTGCTTCGCGTCGTTTCGTCTTTCGTCTTTTTTGCAACCGCTCTCGCTCGTCTCTTCGGTTCGACTGCCTCGACTTTCGCTCGTCTTTAGCTCAATTCGCCCCGCTCAGCAGAGTTGCCAGACCCAATCCCACAACTCGGCCATCCTAGTATGCATTCGCCTCGAATGCATCCTGGTCGTCTATGTCACAGGGAACCCACGGTTTCATATAGGCAGCGCAAGTCGTAGTTCGCCTAGGACCATCGTTGAACAATGTATCTTTGACCACGTCGTATGTATCTCTGGCCTTTACCATGGTAATGCGGTACGGACCTAAATATTTGGGCTTCAGCTTCAAACCTGCTCCAAGTTGGGTTCTTTTAATAGCTACCAGATCACCGACTTTGTATATGGAAGCAGGTCTGCGACATAAGTTGAAGGTCTTCTTATTTTCTTCTTGCATACGAAGGATCTGCTGCTTCGCTATATTCCGTAGATCATCTCTGTTGTCGTTAAAAATCTGAATCATCTCATCGTGTATTATTTCTTTCAGCTTAAGGTCGTCTTTTGTGTGCATCTTTGTACCAATCAGTAGTTCGAACGGCGTTAAATGTGTGCTTCTGCTCAACATATTGAGTTAATCGTTTGTTGTACTTTGCCGACAAACTTATATCGAAATCATCTATCGAAATCTTAGACAACACGGATATAATAACAGCGTTAAGGCGTTCGACTTGTCCGTTCGCTTGTGGAAGACCAGTCGAAATCTTAGACAACACGGATATAATAACAGCATTAAGGCGTTCGACTTGTCCGTTCGCTTGTGGAAGACCAGTCGTAACTGCGTGAAGTTCGATATTTTCTGCCTTGCAATACTCTTTAAACTCGTCAGAAGTAAACGCAGAACCTCTGTCAGAAATAATTTGAACTGGATTTCCGAAAATTAAACTTTGTTGTTGTAGTCTTGTGATTACTTCCTTCGTAGATGTCGTTTTCGTCGGGTACAACCAGCAAAATTTTGTAAAGCCATCGATAACTGCAAGAATGTGCTTATACTGCTTGTGAGTTGACTCTAAGGGTCCAAGAAAATCGATGTGGAACGTCTGAAAGGGCAGTTCTTCTTTCGGCAGTGGATGCAGTTCTCCTTCTTTTATACCAAGCTTTCGATTAAGTGTTAGACATGGAATGCAGCATCTTATTTGGTGTTGTATTTTCTCATCTAATTTTGGGATATAATACTCCTTTGCAATTATTTCCTTCGTCTTTTTCACAGAAAAGTGACCTCTTTCGTGAGCATGCTTAATAATTTCCCGTTGCAGAGTAGAGGGAACTACAATTAGTTCTTCATCATCAACCAACTTATAAAGTATGCCAGCTTTCATAAAATAGTTGTTATAAGAAGCAAGGATATCGATTATGGCCTTCAATTGGTCGTCTTGTGCTTGGGCATTCTTTAATTTACTGTGTATGTACTCTTCTGATATAATCATAACGGGGTAGCGACTACGCGCATCCGCATGACGTATACGATTTCCTGCACGGTGCTCAACATCAAAATCAAATTCTTGGATCTCAAGAATCCATCGTGCGACTCTAGTGCACACATCTTTTTTATCCATCGTCTTTGCAAACGCATTACAATCGCTTATAACTCTAAAATGCATACCTAGAAGGTAAACTCGGAACTTACGAAATGCTTCAACTACCGCCAAAATCTCTAATTCGTAGCTAGTGAATTTTCTTTCCGCTTCAGTCGTCTTTTTGCTCATGTAGTAACAGGGTGCAATTCTTTATCATCAGGTAACTTTTGTAATAAAATTGCTCCGAAGCCATCAATCGATGCGTCTGTATGTACTTCTGTTTCAAACTTGGGGTTAAATATTTGCAAAACAGGTTTCTGTGTTATCAATTCTTTTAGCAAATTAAAGGATTTTATCTGACTCTCGTTGAATCTAAATTTGCATCGTTTTTTAATAAATCAGTAAGAGGCTTGGCTATAATCGAAAAATCTGCAATGAACTTGCGAAATTAACCAACCAGCCCAAGAAAACTTTGGAGCTGCTTTTGATTCATCGGCATAGGAAATTTGTTTACAGCTTTGGTCTTTGCGTCTGAGATACATATCTTCTGATTCTTTATAGTATGCCCCAAAAATTCTATTTCTCTCTTCAAAAAGCAACATTTAAGTTAATGATTAAACCATATTCTTCACACCGCTTCAAAACATTTCTCAGATTGGAGACGGCTTCCTCTTCAGTTTTACCAGGGATTATAATGTCGTCGACGTATGGGATATGGGATATGGGAAAATGGCATTAACGTGTCTCTGAAATACCCCAGGGGAGTTCGTCAATCCAAAAGGAACTTTTAAAAACTGGTACTGTCCGTTGTGTTGAACGAACGAGGTGAATCTTCGACTCTCTTTTTCAACATGTACATGGAAAAATCCATTCTTTAAATCGATTGTGCTGAAAACCGTTGCTCCTTGTAGCCGAACCAATTGATCTTCAATCAGAGGTAGTGGAAAATGGTCTTTTACTATTACCTTGTTTATTCTTCTGTAGTCAATGCACAGACGTGGAGTGCCATACTAATACGACCGGACTGCTGAATTCAGACTTGGATTGTTCTATTATTTCGTCTTTCAGCCACTGATCACCTTGGTCATCGATAATGACCGTTCAGCAAAAGCGAATCTGCGTGGTCTCGAATAAATTGGACTATCGTCTTTTAAAACAATACGCATTTCAACATTTGTCGATTTTAACTTTTCCGGCTTATAGTTTTTGATAAGTTTGTTCACTTCGCACTTTGTACTTTTCGATGCATTTGAGTCAATGTCAATTTCGTCGTTTTCGACATTTATTCTCAATACCGAAGTTAATTCCGTTTCATCATTCTACTTTCCGATTTGTACGACATCGCGATTGATTTTTATTTCGGCTTGCTTACAAAAATCTTCTCCCAAAATCACTTCATCATCTAGGAATTCAGATGATACCACATAGAAAACCAAATATATAGACGTAGTCGTACAACGCTCAGTACGAACAAGTGGCCCATATGACACCAGGCCCGGGCCTGTTACGAATGACCCTAAGTAAAGTTAATGTTACAACCTCTACCCACTCCGACCTAAGGGCATAGGCGTATTACATATATAAACATAAATTAAACTAAAGAAATAGAAAATATTAAATGTAATGAGATAATAGGTTACATATAAAAAGAAAACAGGATAGGTATAAATAAAGATGATTACAACTAATTACGAGCGAGGAATGACAAGATCGCAGTTTTAATACCCGGAAGCGATGTTTCGGAACCGATAACGTGCCAAAGTCTGTTGTAGTCACTACATAGTATACGAAAAGGTTCATGCAGAGAATAGTTAGTTGTGCAAGTGGGAAGTATAAGCGGTGTGAAATTGCGGGTCCTTCTAGATGGAACAGAAATGTTAATTTGGCTCAACAGCTCGGAAGAGTCAATCTCACCATTCAAAAGTTTGTAAAGAAAGTTACACCAAGCATTGTTCTACGATTAGTTAAAGAAGGAAGGTTAATTAACTGAAGTCGACTAGAATAAGATGGAAGTTGTACAGTTGGATCCCAGCGCAAATCACGAAGGGCAAAGAGTAAAAACTGTTTTTGTACAGATTCTAATTTGTTTTGATAAAACTCATATTGAGGAGACCAAACACAAGATCCATATTCTAACATGGGGCGGACTAAAGAAGTAAAAAGTATTTTGGTAATATATGGATCCTTGAACTCCTTCGACCAGCGCTTTATAAAGCCAAGAACACTCTTAGCCCTACTAACAGTGGTCGATATATGCTGATTAAAACTAAGTTTGTGGTCGATTAAGATCCCCAAATCTTTTACAACCAAGGAAGTATTATTAATTTTTTCTAACGGGAAATTATTTAAAAAGTAACTCGTTAATTGGGGAGAACCTCTATAAAAAGACATAACTTTGCACTTAGAACAGTTTAGAGATAACAAGTTAGACCTACACCACCCCTGAAAAGCATTCAGGTCAGCTTGCAAGGTATGACATGAGAGAGAGTCTACGATGCGATTAGCGATTTTTACATCATCGGCATACATAAGAACTCTGGAATTTAAAAGAACGGTGGGGAGATCATTAATAAAAATGGTAAATAATAATGGGCCAAGGTGACTGCCCTGTGGGACTCCCGATTCAACACAAATGATCTTAGAAAGAGAGGACCTAAAAAGAACCCTCTGCCTCCTATTGCTTAGATATTGTAAAATCCAGAGCATCCGGAAAGCCAACTAAATTCAGCTTATGTAATAGTAAGGCATGGTTTACCGAATCGAAAGCCTTACTGAAATCCGTATATATAACATCAGTTTGCTTTTGTTTCTTAAAACCTTGGATTACAAAAGATGTAAACTGTAAAAGGTTAGTTGTGGTAGACCTATTCTTGACAAACCCATGCTGGTATGGCGAAAAAATAGATTTACATAAATGCTGTATTTGAGACGTCATAATTTTCTCAAACAGTTTAGGTATCGCTGACAATTTAGAAATTCCTCTGTAATTAGTGACGTCGGATTTATTGCCACATTTGTGAAGAGGTAAAATGAACGAATCCTTCCATATAGTTGGAAACTCGGACAGTGTAACGGACAACTCAAAAAGCTTAAGTAAAGGCGAGCACAATGACTCCGCACAGAACCTCAGGACACAAGCGGGAATACCGTCTGGGCCCGGTGAGTATACCGGCTTAATCGTCATTAGTTCCTTAGCTACCGAACTTTGCGTTATAATAGGATTAAGAATACAGTTGGATTTCGTTATAGGATATGGATATATCTGGCTAGAGTTGTACTTAGTAGATATGTACGTAGTCGAGAAGAAGTTAGCAAATAAATTAGAAATAGATTGATCAGAAGAGGCCGAATCATTATTAAAAACTGCAAACGATGGAAGGGAGACAGAATTTCGCTTTGAGTTAACGAAACTATAGAACTCTTTAGGATTTTCGGAGAATTGCAACTTGCAACGTTGTAAGTAATTATTATAGCATTTAGAATTAGAAACAATAAAATTCGATTTAGCAACCAAGTAACGAGACAGATCCGATGATAGACCCGTGACTTTATATTTTTTGTAATACCTAGACTTAAGATTCTTCAGTTTTGACAGCCCCCGCGTAAACCATGGTGATTTTTGCGTCACCACAGGAGACACTAGGGGTACACAGTCATTAAAGATCGAGTCAACAGTGGTATAAAATAAAGAAATGGCGGAATTCATATCCGTACAAGTGTATAAATTAGTCCAATCGGTATTAAGAAAGGCATTGTTTAGTGCGACAAAGTCAGTCTTCCGAAAACATCGGGTGCTTACAGTAGGATCACACTCGGAGATGGGCTCGCGGCTGGGAAACTCAATAGATAACTCTAAAGTTGGATGATAACTATCCTCTGGTAACACCATTGGACTAGTTCTAGATACTTCACAAAAGCTAGGATCAGAAGTAAAAATCAGATCCAGAAATCTGCCAGACGTATTAGAAATCGAATTCAGCTGGGCCAACGAAAGCTCAAGCAGACCATCAACAAAATCATGACACCCAGAGGGCAGCAACGTTTTGCTACCATTAACTGTTGACCAAGTCATAGTGGGCAGGTTAAAGTCCCCTAGGACAATTAATAAGTCTCTGTCAGAAAGTAATTCAACTATAAATTTAATAGAATCTAAGTGTAGTAAATAGGTTGGCCATTCCGATTGGGGCGGAATGTAAGAACAGGTAACAAAAATGGAAAAACGACTAAAAGATACCTTAACGCATATAAATTCGATAGTACTTGAGACAGGTATTGTTATCAGACCCGATGATAGGGCGGAATCTACAGCAATAAGAACTCCACCACCCCTACGATCAGTACGATCACGTCTAAAAATATTGAAATTAGAGGGTAGAACTGTGGCGTCAAAAACGTCAGGTTTTAACCAAGTCTCAGTAAAGACAATTAGGTCAAAATCAAAAGACAGACTATCTACAAAGAGTTTAGTAAGTTTAGTATTAAGGCCTCTGACATTCTGATAGCCGACAGAGAAGGAAGTTGTTAGTTTTTTGATAGAGTAGAAGAAGGAATAGATAAGGAAGGAGTGGGAATAGATGAGGAAGAAAGAGGAATAGATGGTGAAGGAATCCTTGTTTGGCCCCGTGTCTTCTTTTTTCTGGATGTAAACTCCTTCACAATTAAGCTTTTCGGCCAGAAGCTAGAACTGCAGATACAGTCAAAGAACTCAATTGGAACACTGATTTTAAAAGATGAAATTTCTCTAGAATATGAAAATTTGAACTTTTCTATTGATATATTGGAGACATTCAGTTTAGCCCGAATGTGGGCCATGACATCATCCGATGTAGCATCAGGGAGAAGTCTCGAAACAAAAATGTGTTTTTTAGGTGGCACTCCCACCAATGGTTTCGGCATTGCAGGTATTGCATCAGCTACCGCATTAATTGTAGCATCAGTTGCAACAAGTGGCATTCCGGCACTACTATCACTAGAATCCCTATCGGCAAAATCCATGGGTGTAGATTCTTGCCCAGACAAAACGGACACTACAGACATCGTCTGCGGAATTGGAGTTTGCATTGGTTGAGAAGGCGTCGGAACCGATATAGATGTGGAGACCGGCAAACACAAGGACAAATCAGAAGTCTGTTCTCCTGCCTTCTTACGCTTTCGAGACTCAGTCAGTAGCGTTAAACTACTAAACTGAGACTCGACAGCTTTAAACTCTTGCGAGAGTTTAAGAAAACTGGCGGACAGACTCATCAGGTTATCCTTTGTTTGCCGCATGAAAAGTTCCATTTCATCTTCCACGATACGGCATGACTCACATCCCCATTTGAGACCCTTTTTTTGATCTAAAAGATCCTTTACCCTGCATGTAAAGCCGGCGCACTTAACATGTACTGTAGTTTTACACAACCAACAGTAAATAAAACTATTCAGGGGTGGGGCGGGCTGCAAACAATTTTTAACCGAACAGACAGGCATTATGAGTTAATTAGATGAATTAGTAACCAAACAAATAAAAATGAGATATGTATTGGTATTAAAATATATAACTCACTCTGAGGTCCAGAAATAATAAGAAAGCGAGATATTGGGGGTGCACAAGGGTTAAAAGATAAAGAGAGCACTATAGAGTCTAAATTACAGACACACAACAGACTGCAGTATGAGCGCAAATAACGGCGACAAGTGAAACGAAAACGAGAGAAAAAAAAAATAAGTTAAAGAGCGCGAGCGCGGGAGCTAGAAATCACAAAAACAAAAACACTGCAACAAGAACTCACAGAAATTTCAAGACAACAACAAATGAGCGTTGCTTGTGATTTACAAGAAAGAAAAAAAGGTGGGAAAGAGAGAAAGAAAAGAAAAAAAACCAACAAAGGTTTTAACAGAATTAAGGTTGTTAAAAATTATTAACACAAACACACAAAAACGCAAACGAGTGATATGGTGCAAGTTAGATTTAATATTATAATTATAATTTTCGATCGCGATGCCGATAACACAAAATAAAAAAAATTATAAAATCAGTTAAAACGCGGGAGCTTAAAAAAAACACGTCCGTCTTCCTCGAGAGCGTTGATATTTTAAACTGTTCTTGGCTTACGCAAAGCCTTCACGTACACGAACCGATAGGTACCACTCTCTTTTTATCTCCGAAACCGTATAGAACTTTATCAACTTTAGCGAGTTTAGGTTTTTTCAAACGATTATAAAATGTTTCCGTTACGATATTATATTTGCTACCAGTATCAAGCAAGGCTATACACTTTTCATTGTTGATTGATACTTCTTTACACATAAACATATGATCAGCTGATATTTTATTAGTATTACGAACATCTGTGCTATTTTCAGGCTTTTTATTTGGACAGTCGAAACACTTTCTTCCTTTACTCTTATTGTCACAATTCTCAGATATATGTCCTTTTTGCCCACAGTTATAGCATTTTATACCACTTTCTTTATTTTCGTATTTCATTACACTTTCTTTTTTGATCTGAACGTTCTTAGACTCACTTTTTTGATTACTTGACTTTTTCCGCATTTTTTATAACATTTTATTTTCTCTTTAAACTCTTTTAGGTTATTAGCATTGTACAATATTGCTTTGTTCATACTGAAGTCATTAATTCCGTCAATTACATACTGCATAAGAGCACTGTTCTCTATATTACCCCGTGATGCCATCTCTTTCATTTTCAACAAATATTCTTGAACACTTTCACCTTTCTTTATTTTCCGTTCTGACAATTGTTTATGTAACTCCGCGCTATTTATTACTGTTTTAAATTCATTTAAAAGTGATTCTTTCAATGTCGACCAATTTTTAATTCCGCGTTCACTCAGAATAAACATTTTAGCAAGTCCTTTAATAGCTCTCTTAGCAAAAACAAATTTTTGTAAACTATCCCATTGCATCAAGTCAGCCATGTCTTCGAAATCCTCAATCCATACTTCAACTGATAAATTTTCATCGCCATGGAAAGGTCGTAAAGAGTCTTCAACGTCCCGAAAACTCAAAGCGAACCTCGGTGGTGGCATGTTGACATTCACTGCACCTTGCGTGTCAATATTGTTGGACTGTAGAGTTTGCCATATTCGTTTTGTTTCGCATATTTTCGTTTGTTGCAGCTGTTCTAAAATTCGTTTCGTCGCTTACTACTGACAACATTTCGTCTTCGTCTTGCATATTGCCTACACCTCCATCTCTTTCGCACTCATCGTCGTCATCTTCGTTTTGATCATTCTCTGTGTCAAGGTCATGCGATAAACCCAAATCGTTACAAATACTTTACTTTTATATAAATCGCTGTTGCAATCAAAATCAAACCCTTCAAACTTTCTTAGTCTTTGGCGATTTGCACGATCGCCTTCTTCTTCGTATATAAACTTGTGAAACAATGTAATATTAGATTTCTTTTCAGTTTTCAGTGCCTCTTGCACATTCACAAAGTCTTCAAGTTTGCTCATAGTTCTTTCTCTTACGCACACACAGTAATATTGTACATACAAATATGTATATGTATATATACGTCGTTTGCCACGTCACTCGATAACTGTGGGATTCAAGTAAACTTTTTCACCGTTTCTTTGCCGCTTTTTCGTCGTTAGCCGCCAATTTTTCGTCGTTTGATGCTAATTCTTATTCGTTTTCGCGCTGTTTTTTTCGTTGTTTGATTCCACTGTCGCGTCGTTTTGTGTACGTTTGTCTCTTTCTCACTCACTGATATTACTTTTTTACTTCTTTATAAGTTGAGCCATGCCTTCTTTGTAGGTTCAGTCATGCCTATTTTGTAGGTTGAGCCCCCATATTTGTAGGAATTTGTCCTATTTAATATATTTATTTGTAGTATTTTAGTTTATTTTAACGTAAAACTATTTATTTGATTATTTTAATTAGATTTAGTTGGAAATTGGTCGTCTTCGTTCGACTGCCTCATCTTTCGCTCGTCTTTAGCTCAATTCGCCCAGCTCAGCAGAGTTACCAGACCCAATCCCACACATATTAGTAAATACAGTGGTAGAAATTCCGATAATCTTTAACAAATAATATAAGAATTTTTAATATATACAAATCTAAGTTAACGATGACGTCTCCTCCAACAAGGAGGATCTGGCCAGTTGCAGATGGTACAAAACTCCAATGCTCAATAGCATGAGAAATTTTAATATATACAAATCTAAGTTGACGATGACGTATCTTCCAACATACTCCCCCATTGAAGGATGAAGTATGACTCCTTCAATTTACATAAACGTCATCTCTTAAAGGCAATGGAGCAAGATTGCACATTGGGCGACGAATAATTCCTTTTTTAGTGCGAACATCGGCTACTCTGACCCTTCCATCTGCACCAAGTATGGCTTCGACCACACGACCAGTAATCCAGCATTGCGGTGGAAGATTGTCTTCATGGCGAACCTCGGTGGTGGCATGTTGACATTCACTGCACCTTGCGTGTCAATATTGTTGGACTGTAGAGTTTGCCATATTCGTTTTGTTTCGCATATTTTCGTTTGTTGCAGCTGTTCTAAAATTCGTTTCGTCGCTCACTACTGACAACATTTCGTCTTCGTCTTGCATATTGCCTACATCTCCATCTCTTTCGCACTCATCGTCGTCATCTTCGTTTTGATCATTCTCTGTGTCAAGGTCAGCTAGCAAATTTTCAGCTTGCAAATTGCGAAATAAATGGAAGTTAGATTCGATTTATCATGCGATAAACCCAAATCGTTACAAATACTTTACTTTTATATAAATCGCTGTTGCAATCAAAATCAAACCCTTCAAACTTTCTTAGTCTTTGGCGATTTGCACGATCGCCTTCTTCTTCGTATATAAACTTGTGAAACAATGTAATATTAGATTTCTTTTCAGTTTTCAGTGCCTCTTGCACATTCACAAAGTCTTCAAGTTTGCTCATAGTTCTTTCTCTTAGGCACACACACTAATATTGTACATACAAATATGTATATGTATATATACGTCGTTTGCCACGTCACCCGATAACTGTGGTATTCAAGTAAACTTTTTCACCGTTTCTTTGCCGCTTTTTCGTCGTTAGCCGCCAATTTTTCGTCGTTTGATGCTAATTCTTATTCGTTTTCGCGCTGTTTTTTTCGTTGTTTGATTCCACTGTCGCGTCGTTTTGTGTACGTTTGTCTCTTTCTCACTCACTGATATTACTTTTTACTTCTTTATAAGTTGAGCCATGCCTTCTTTGTAGGTTCAGTCATGCCTATTTGTAGGTTGAGCCCCCATATTTGTAGGAATTTGTCCTATTTAATATATTTATTTGTAGTATTTTAGTTTATTTTAACGTAAAACTATTTATTTGATTATTTTAATTAGATTTAGTTGGAAATTGGTCGTCTTCGGTTCGACTGCCTCATCTTTCGCTCGTCTTTAGCTCAATTCGCCCAGCTCAGCAGAGTTACCAGACCCAATCCCACACATATTAGTAAATACAGTGGTAGAAATTCCGATAATCTTTAACAAATAATATAAGAAATTTTAATATATACAAATCTAAGTTAACGATGACGTCTCCTCCAACAAGGAGGATCTGGCCAGTTGCAGATGGTACAAAACTCCAATGCTCAATAGCATGTGGAGTGGAGTAAGGAAAAATAAGTCTTCTCCTCTTCGAATTCCAGAAAGAAGTCATTTTTATATTTCGTTTTCATGAGTTAGAAGCTTTTCATGAGTCATGCAACAGAAGCTTTTAGAAAATGTTAATGTAAATACAGTGGTAGAAATTCCGATAATCTTGAACAAATAATATAAGAAATTTTAATATATACAAATCTAAGTTGACGATGACGTATCTTCCAACATACTCCCCCATTGAAGGATGAAGTATGACTCCTTCAATTTACATAAACGTCATCTCTTAAAGGCAATGGAGCAAGATTGCACATTGGGCGACGAATAATTCCTTTTTTAGTGCGAACATCGGCTACTCTGACCCTTCCATCTGCACCAAGTATGGCTTCGACCACACGACCAGTAATCCAGCATTGCGGTGGAAGATTGTCTTCATGGATGAGAACTAATTGATCCCTTGCTATGTTGTTTTCGGGATGCAACCACTTAGAGCATTCTTATAATTGATGTACATAGTCGCGCCTCCAGAGTTCCCAGAAGCGTTGCTTGAGATAGGTCACCCTTTGCTAACGAGATAGATAAGAAAGTTTTGAGCCATTTACTAACGGATCAGGGATCGCTTGCAGTGAACATCCGATCAATCAGTGTGCTGGCGTCTGAGCCTCCCCGTCATTGGATCATCGCTGTGAATGGAGATTGGACGGGAATTCAATATCGCCTCCACTTCAATTGCAATCGATTGAAGCTCTTCATACAACAAATTGGTTCATAGGTAAAATTTTTGATGAGCAGAGTCTTCATTGACTTTACTGCGGCTTCCCATAAGCCTCCAAAATGGGGAGCACGCGGTGGAATGAAGTTGAATTCAAAGCCGGCATTTCGACTAAATTCCTGCAGATTTTTGCATTGAGTTCTGAACAAAATTGCCGTTTGAAGCCTTCAAGTTGCGAACATGCTCCGACAAAGTTGGTGGCATTGTCAACATAAATCCTTTTGGGTATGCCGCGTCGTCCGATGAATCGCTTCAAACAGAGAATAAAATTATTAGCAGATAGGTCTGAGATTAGTTCTGTATGAATAGCTTTTGAAGAAAAGCAAACAAATATGGCCAAATATGTTTTGTAAGGAACTTTGCTTCGAATGCGGTAAGACGGTAAAAATGGTCCACATAGATCCACTCCGCATATCAGAAACGGGCGTTCGGCCAGGAGACGGTCAGCTGGGAGGTTATTTGTCGCATTAATACAGGTTTGTAATGATAGCAATGTGTGCAACTTCTAACAACCTTTCGGACCAATTCGCGGGCATTTACAATCCATACTGTTAGGCGTAGAATCGCTATCAGAACCTTAGCTCCCGCGTGAAGGTTTCGCAAGTGAAGATCTTCAATATATTTCTAAGTGAAATTATGAGTCTTTGGAAGCAATAACGGCATTTTAGCGTCCAATGGTATGTCACCCATTGGAAGACGGCCTCCAACACGGATAAGTCGAATATTTTGGGAACCTATCTGTTCATTTGAGATGAATGGATTTAATTTTTGAAGCTCCGACTTCAGACATCGTCCTGCTTGTAAGTTCTTCAGTTCTTTCGCAAACACATCATCAAAATGGAAAAGATTCTCTGAATGGAAGAGATTGTATGATTAAAAGCCAATCTACTGAAATGCTTCTAGTAGCATTTATCGTATTATTTCGGTTAATAGGGACTCGGTTGAAAGTAAACGTATGCTAAGACTCTCACAATTATACGAAACGATGATAGTCTACTAATGATCTGCTCAACTATGCTCTTTTCTTTATAACTAGTGCAGATCATAGAACCTGGCCATGATCGATACTATTCTTCGCTTTGTTGGTACTGCAGTTAATGGAAGATCAAATCGAAATAATATAAGATCTTCAGTTGTCAATTCTAAGCCTGCCTTGGAGAGCAATTTGGTAACTTCATTCGTCAGCATTGAGTTCTTCGATTGAGTCAGCTCCATAAAGTAGATCGTCGACGTACATATCCTCAGCTAATACAGCAGCTCCAATTGGAAACAACTCCTTATACGTCTCTGATATTAAAGTTTTTATCTGCCTGATTGCGAGAAATGGAGCGCACGACATCCCATAGGTAACAGTATTCAATTGAAATAATTGAATAGGTTCTTGCGGTGACTTTCTCCACAAGATTTGTTGGAAACTTTTATGCTCAGGTGCGACGAGAAATTGTGTGTACATTTTTGTTATGTCAGCTGTAATAGCACGGCGAAACGTCTTTTTGCACCGGACAACGAGTCTCCAAGTTGTTCAGGAGATTCCTTGAAAGGCAACCGAACCTGTATGCGCCCTGAATCCAGGAATTGTGTGTGCACCTGAAAGTGAGTTTCACATGCTTGTTCTTCTGAGGTTAACGAAATATCTTTATTTTGAATTCCATGTATTTCATCCATTTTCCAAAACCTTTCTAATAATATGTTAAGGTCCTGCTGTTGCGTTAAATTACAAGTGTAGTGTTGAGTTGATTGAGATTCAGCAATCTTACCCCCGACGATCCATCCGTACGATCCGTAGATCAAAAAAACTCCTTTACGCTAAGCAATAAATCTACCTTTCTGGGCTTATAAAAGAATGGGTCGGCTAACTCAATTTCTTTGGGAATGGCCCAATTTGACACATCTAGTCTCTTTTCAGGCTGAGGTAGAGATATAGATTAGTCACGATAAACTCCATATTCCATTCATCTGGAGATATTCTTGAACGAATTTTGGTAGATACGGAATGTTTCATATGTGTACGTATTTCACCGATTCCAGCAATCTCATAATGATCGTAACGAAACGGAAGCTAAAGCCTTTTGGCTAATTCTTTAGTTATAAAGGTAAGCTCAGAGCACGAATCAAGTAATGCTCTTGCGAGCTGAAACCCACCAAGTTTGTCTTGAATAAGAACTATTTCTGTTGGAAGTAATCCCCGCCGTCATGTGTATTATGAATGATTTGTTGCGATTGATGATGAATAGAAGGTCCATCTAGTTGATAATTTCCCTGGACGTTTAAATCCTTATGCATGTTTGAGTGATGTAAACCTCCACAATGCCGACATCTATTCAATGAAGGACAATTTGAGGCTGGATGACCCTTATTGAGGCAATTCAAACAAAGTGACGCTGTTTTAACAATCTTAAATCGCTCAATAAAAGGTAGCGAATTAAAAACTGGACAGAATGCTAACCTATGCTCAGTTGACTGACATTGAATGCATCTACTTTGGGCTGCAACAAATACTCTTGAAGTACTATGAATTTTGTCTCTGACGGGTCTTTCCTCTTGTCGGTTTCGCAGATACCCTTCCAAATACTGACAGTGTCGACTGAGAATTTGATAACAGTCTGCCAATTTATCGTATTCTTGAACCCAATCGTATGCTTGTTTGGATTCAAGATCAATTTTTGACATAACAATGTGAATAAGTACTGCGTTTAATACATCAGCTTCAGACCCAAGGGACAACAATGATCCGCGTAGAGCTGAAACCGTATCCAAAATTGTACATAGGGTAACAGCGTCTGCCTTTTTCATGCTAGCAATGTTAAATAAACTTGAAATATGTTCTACGAAAATAAGAACTTTCTTGTCATATCGCTCGTTGAGGCGATCTGGGGCAATGGGATAATTTTCGTCTGATACTTGAAATGGCGAAACTACGCTTAGAGCTTGGCCAGATAGACAACTTATTAGATAGTTAAATTTGTCAACATTGGACAATGACTTGTCTTCATGTACCATATTTGTAAATGAAGTAATAAATTTTTGAATTCCCCATATTTGCCGTCGAATTTAGGTAATTTGAGGGATGGAAGCCGATTATGATGTGCCCCATGATAAGTCGATGAATTAAAGAAACTAAGTTCTTCTGATTTTTCCTTTTTACTTCCGCCAATGCGCCATAATATGATTTTGTGACTTTGTTTCGATAAAAAGATTTTCTATCTCTGCCCGATTCGCGTCTGCTGGATCTAGCTTCTCAATATTGGTTAGAACTTGTAATGTCTGTTTAAAATACGACTCAACAATTTGAGACTGACAATCTAATATAATAGGGTCATTTTCAAGATCGATTCTAGCTCTTAAACTTTGAATATTAGATTGCAGTTAATTCCGTTGTTGTCTGAGAGGTAGAAGCTGCGTTTCATTTGGTGGAGACATTTTGGGCTCTTAACGAATGAAATGTAGCAAGTTAGAAATGAATTAAACGTGAGCTAAACGAATTCTAATTTTAATAAAAACACTCAAATGCATTAAGTTTCGCTCAAGAGCTTAATACTTACTCCGCTGTGCTTAATACTTAGCACGTGTTAAAGCTTACGAGTGTTTTACATGTGAGTGTAAAGCATGTGAAAGCTTTACGATCGCTAATGAGTGGCAATTGAGTGGAAATTTGAGTGCAAATTGATAATGTAAATTTACACATTCAAGTTGACTTTGATTATGATAGGGCTCCACGTAAATGTCCACGATGATATGTCTTGCAAAGGCCAATGATGAAGAAGTCCGAAGACGACTATCCAAGATGATTATGTAATGATGAACGAGTCCAATGATGAATATGGTGGTGATGTAAGCCGAAAAGTCCAAGATGACTGTCCAAGATGATGTAACGATGAATGCAATATAATGAACGAATAAACGACTTTATATAGTTTTTAAGTTTTTATGCTGGGACTTGCGAAGTGCAAGGTCCTGTCACTGTCGCCAATGTTTGATCTGCCCAGTTGCAGATGTTACAAAACTCCAATGCTCAATAGCATGTGGAGTGGAGTAAGGAAAAATAAGTCTTCACCTCTTCGAATTCCAGAAAGAAGTCATTTTTATATTTCGTTTTCATGAGTTAGAAGCTCTTCATGAGCCATGTAACAGAATGTAAATACAGTGGTAGAAATTCCGATAATCTTAAACAAATAATATAAGGAATTTTAATATATACAAATCTAAGTTAACGATGATGTCTTTTAATTTCTTATTCCTTTTTAAAATAAATTTAAATTTTTGATAAAATGGTTGTCTGATCCAAAAATAATTGCATAGTTGCCACTAATGCAGTTGACTCGCATGATTATATTCTTTGTTGGTTGTGTGAGAATGCGGTTCACGTTAAGTGTGCAGGTTACACAGGCAGAATCAAGGAGTCTATTGCTGAAGGTGGTGGGTTAAAATATGGATGTGATTCTTGCCGGGAAATCGAGAATGAGATGCGCTTATTCAAGAGGCGGACTAGAGATAGTGTTGATACTTTTTGGGCAGGTTTTAACAAACTTCAAGCGGAGTTTACTGCGTTGGAGACTCAGTTTAGAAGCTTTTCGATTATGAATGAGTCTCCGAAACGTAAAAGGACCAGTCCTTGGGGTGTTTCTGTATCTGTAGATCCGCCAGCGTCTCTTATCGTACCCGACCGGTCTTATGCATAGTCCACTCCTAATGTACAGCAATTGATATCGTTTAGAGCCCGGTTGTGAATGCGATTAGTAAGGAATTACGGGTATCACTTGGGAATGATCTCTTAAAAACGATGCCTATTGTAGTGTCCGATGTGTCCGGGCAATTACCCATTCCAATGGAAATTGCCGATAGTTCTAAAAGTAGTAGTTGTAGATTTTACAGAGACGTGGCTAAAACCTGATATTGCTGATGCATCGGTTTTTTCCACAAACTTTTCTATATTCAGACGTGACCGGATTTCTCGCATAGGCGGTGGCGTTCTGATAGCTGTTGATGCTGCTTTATCATCTGAAATGATTAAATTTTCTAGTACCCAGGAGATTGAGTTTGTCGGTGTTAAAGTAAATTTTAAATCTTTTAATGCTTTTATTACTTGTTCCTATATTCCACCAATGTCAGACATGGTTTAAATCATTTAGAGGCAATTCAGTTTGTCTCCTCTTAGTTTCCAGTCAAGACATGCTCATAGTTGTAGGTGATTTTAATTTACCCGCTTCAGCACGGTCAGCAACAGATGAATGTACCATGTTGCTACCTTCTATGTTATACGACTTTATTGATGGCCTTCTAGGCTTATCTTTATCCCAAGTCAATCCTGTCTTAAATTCTAATGGAAAATCGTTAGATCTTATTTTTGTATTGGTTCTTTTAATTGTGATGTTTCTAGGATCGAACCATTTGTTCTTCCCGAAGACAAATTTCATCCTACATTAAATTTAAAAATTGATCTGCCCTTGCTTTCACCATTACTTGGTTCAAATGAGTTACCTCTAAATAGGTGCTTTCGTAAGATTGACTTGCCAGCCTTAGTGAAAACACCGATTGGTCTTATCTATACAATTGTAGAGATATGAACTCAGCTGTTCGTTTTGCTTATGATACTCTGAATTCACTCTTTGATATTTGTGTGCCTCTTGGTAGGCTGGTCGGCTTAACAAACATCCCTGGTTCTCTCGAGAGTTATCCAATTTGAAAAATGTGAAGACTTGATAAGAAGTTTCCAAAACACGTCGTTCATCAGATTGCGCTCTGTATACAGTCGCTCGTTAAAAATTCATGATGCATAATACACAATGCTATAAGATTATCTTCAGCGGTGTAAGCTTCAGTTTTCTTTGGACCCTAAACAAATTTGTTAATTCTAAACGTAAGACCTCTGTGCACCCATCTTTTTGTCTTTTCAATATAAAAAAGTGAGCACTGATCAGACAATTGCCGATATGATTGCGAGTTTTTTCAAACAACTGACTTCGTCCTCTTGCTGAACGGTTGGCCTTGTGGCTATTGTCGAATTACGTGCAAATTATGCTCATTCATTCTTTGTAGCAATGGTAGGTCTTCACAACACCGTTGTAGTTAATGTATGTGGTATCGTTCTATGATCGATATCTACATCTAACAATTTCGCATATGTGACTGAGGGAAAAGTTCTGACAATTTTATTGTATTATCTATCATGCTCGCGAAGTTGGATAAATTTGTAGAGTGTCTTACGTAATTATGTTGTTCCCATACGAAAACTTTGCCGTCCAACACAGAAATCGGTGAGAAGTGCGCGAGTTGTGGCCAAGAGTATGAGGGTTACTCCGACGAACATGAATAAAACGAGTAGACTCAATTGTAGTAGCTATCTATAATAATCTTATGTGGTATGACCTATGTTCACCTCACATTGTCCTTATGGACCACCCTCCCTTAACGAGTACAGACGTTCCCAGGTCTGCTTGTATGGCGCCCTCCGTGCACAAGGGTGGTACTTTGTTACCTAGTCTTCTGTTATTTTTGAGGTAAACTTTCGCACCTACATCAAACACCCTGTTTTATCTGTTTGGGTTGCATCTGGCTAATTGGTCTTGTTGGGCTTTTATTAAACGACTTTTGATTTCTTGCTTAGTTCGTCTGATATAGAATGGATTACATCGAGTGGCTTTTGTCCTGTTACTGAGTGTATGGTTTTATTATATTCTATTGTTGCTCTCATGATAGCTTGAACTGTATCGCTAATTTTTTTGTCCAATTTTAAACACCTGGCATTTCTATTAATGTACTATGGAAACGCTCCACTTGCCCATTGGAACAGCTATGTAGTGGGGGCGTTCACCACGTCGATGTTAAACTGATTCTTCAACAATGAAGTGATCGTTTCGGAGTTAAACGATGGTTCATTGTCGGAATAAATAGTTTTTGTGTCCGGAAACGTACTAATTATAATGTGTTTTTTGGGGTGCCTGTTGTACTTGGCAATAGCGCAGACCTTACAATTCAGCACAACCTCGTTGGCCAGTTTAGTCATTCTTGCGAAGTAGTAATCTCGAAGTATTGTTTTATCGTCTTGGCTAGGTGCTTTTTGGGTAACATTGTTAACTTTTTGGCGCCTATTGCCCGATGTACGCTCCGAAGTATATACCTCTTTTGAACCCCCTCTTGTTTAGAATGGCCCTGTGGCTTTCCCCAGTTGGTGTTCTTGGGTTGAGCCTGATTTCTTAACTGTGCCTCTTTGTCCTTCGACGAGGTTTTAGGGTCAGCCTGTTGTGCCCTGTTTTGGCCTGTTTTCTTTCCTAGCTCATACCTTGTTTAGCCTGGTTACGACTGCCAAACCTAGTATTGTCGCTGTTATGGTTTCTCTCTTCTACTACTTTGGCATAAAATGCAGCAAATGCACTCCTTTCAATGCTATTTTCAGCCTCCCGGGCCACTGCTAGTGCGGATGGCAAATCTTGGGCTCCGCTGGGATCACCAAGGATTTTAGGGACCTCTTGAGTCCTGCCATGAAGGCCTGTAGTGCGTCGTCTCTAATTTCTGCACAAGAATGGACGCAGCTTGTTCGTCATGTGTCATTACTATTTGTTTGTCACAAGATTAAGCTTCTTTTCTACCTTTAGGTTTAGGTCACCCTGCCTTACCATTCGAGTTGCTGTCTTAGTACGTGCAAGGATGTCTTAAAGCAGTAGCTTGACCTCTAATGGTTTCAAGTTCCGCTCTTGTTCTAAGAGTGCACTGTTCACTGCACCTTCTACTAATGCTTTAGCAGAGACGGGTCCATTTCTAATTCATTGTTTACTTCTGGCCTAAATCCTACTTCTTGTTCTTCGTCACTGTCGTACTGTACCTTTATATTTCTATAAGCCCAAGTCATGAGCAACCAACGAAGCGTAAAATATTTATTTGTTTTTCTTGTTTTTTTTCTTTTTTATACCCTTGCAGAGGGTATTATAAAATTGGTCAGATGTTTGTAACGCACAGAAGGACACGTTTCCGACCCCATAAAGTATATATATTCTTGATCAGTATGAGAAGCTGAGTCGATATAGCCATGTCCGTCTGTCCGTCAGTCCGTCTGTCCGTCCGTCCGTCCGTCTGTGCGTATGCGTTTTACTCAGCCATCTTAAGAGCTATCGGGCTGAAATTTTTTTCGGGGTTTTTTATTACTATAAGAACTAGAAGAAACATTTTCATAAAAATCGGACTATGCTATGAAATTTACATATGTGAAAATATTGGATATAAAACCCCAGATCCCAAAATATGAATGTGATCGGATAAATATAACACCACAGACGCAACGCTACATGAACTGTATGTGTATGCGTGCGTTGCTTTTGCTTTGGGAATAAGGGAAGAAGAAGACAAATTGTAAAATAGAGAGTAAAATTGTTTTGTTTGTATATTGATGATGGGTTTGTGAAACGTAGACCTACAACCACTAACCTTTTAGAATTTACATCTATAATTATCAAGAAGTTCAAAAATACTAAACAAACTGATGTCATATACACTGACTTCAACAAAGCCTTTGATTCTGTTAATCATACTTTATTACTTTCTAACCTGAATGACATTGGGTTTCCACCTCTTTTCCTTTCTTAGGCTCGAGAATATTATATACAGAAGGTACTTTTTAAGTCTTCTTTTTTCAATTCCATTCGTGTGGCATCTGGAGTACTCAAGGTAGTCATCTTGGCCTTCTGCTTTTCACATTATACATTAACGATCTTCCATCAGTCATTATTGACATGTCAAGCTTTGTCTTCCCTAAAAAGAACAGATTCATTTAGTCGGCTATAAACTGACCTTAAAAACTTTCAATCCTGGTGCAGTTTAACACTAGATTTACCTAGAAATTTGTATACCTATTTATACCAGAGCCAGTCAATTTGACTGGTTAAGAAAAGTCCTTGTTGGCTAACGGCTGCGCCTTGCGGAGCCCAAACTGCTCGCTTTATATGATGCGGCATTTGGATGATTTCCACCGAGGCGGCTTTGAGGCACTTGCGAATGGGAAGAAATGAGATGACCAGGTTGACTTCAATCCAGTTGCTTTATTTCTTAACCTAAAACTATAGTACAATTGTCGGCGGGACAGAAGGTGCAACCGCATCGACCGAGATTAATTTCAGAGTAAAATTCATAACAGCAACCACGCTGTCTTTACAAAATTCAAAGTTCTGGAAATTTCCATAGAAGAAATAAGAAAGAAAGAATTGAAGTAACGGATCTCCAAGTTTGTCACTTCAAAGTAACTTGCGCTGTTCTTGGTCTGTCTCTCTCTCTCTCTTCGTTCGTTTTCCCTTTTTAGCAAAGAGAGTCTGGCTTCAGTTTGGAGCATGGATGACGATCATCAAATTCACGTCCGGAAGACTCCGAAGAAAAGCGAAAAGAAAACTGAAACGAGAAAGTAACAATTTAACGCTTAGGTTTAGGGCTGGTGTCATTCTCTATCCAATTCTCCTGAATAGGCAATGGACAGTGTTTGGCTACCGGTCGTTACATGAGTCCTTTGACTGTCTTCAAAGTCATCTCACTAGTCCATCGGGTCCTGCATGTGTCTCCATAACCCGACGAGAGGCCATTGATGAGAAGGGAATCGCTCGTCCCTGATGAGCACTATGCATCCAACTGTTAGATTTCCTTGGTCTGCTGCAAGATATGACCAGATCTGTGAATGGATGTTTATACGGTAATATATAAGGATATTTTTCATTTACGGGCAACAGGGAATCTCGGAGCCTTATATACGAAACGTTTTATATATGATATAATCCAGACGAGTCGTGTATACGATGAGTACTTGCTGATAAATGCTACACTTGGCATTTCTTCCACTGATATCTTATGTCAGGTCACCTTCTGACTTCAGTGTCAACAACCGACAGCGAATCCTGATCAATAGCATTACAAGGCCATTTGATGTCCGATCCTTGTAACCATGATGGCCCATGCCACCATAAGATATAGAGTGGATTACATCGAGTGTCTTTTGTCCTGTTACTGAGTGTATGGTTTTATTATATTCTATTGCTGCTCTCATGATAGCTTGAACTGTATCGCTAATTTTTTTGTCCAATTTAAGCACCTGGCAATTTCTATAATGTACTATGGAAACGCTCCACTTGCCCATTGGAACAGCTATGTAGTGGGGGGCGTTCACCACGTCGATGTTAAACTGATCTTCAACAATGAAGTGATCGTTTGGAGTTAAACGATGGTTTATTGTCGGAATAAATAGTTTTTGTGTCCGGAAAGGTATTAATTATAAGTAAAATGGGGTTGACAATATCGGTTATTGATCGAGAGCTAAAGGCTGTACAACGGTGAATTTGGAAATCTGATCGGTAGAAAACATGTCAATGTGTAACATTTCTCCAGCAAATGAGGGAATTGGCGTCTCCCCGAGTTCTTGTTTTTTGGGGTGCCTGTTGTACTGGCAATAGCGCAGACCTTACAATTCAGCACAACCTCGTTGGCCAGTTTTAGTCATTCTTGGGAAGTAGTAGTCTCGAAGTATTTGTTTTATCGTCTTGGCTAGGTGCTTTTTGGGTAACATTGTTAACTTTTTTGGCGCCTATTGCCCGATGTACGCTCCGAAGTATTATACCTCTTTTGAAACCCCTCTGTTTAGATGGCCCTGTGGCTTTCCCCAGTTGGTGTTCTTGGGTTGAGCCTGATTTCTTAACTGTGCCTCTTTGTCCTTCGACGAGGTTTTAGGGTCAGCCTGTTGTGCCCTGTTTTGGCCTTGGATTCCCAACAAAATGTGGGTTTCTTTCCTGGCTCATACTTGTTTAGCCTGGTTACGACTGCCAAACCTAGTATTGTCGCTGTTATGGTTTCTCTCTTCTACTACTTTGGCATAAATGCAGCAAATGCACTCCTTTCAATGCTATTTTCAGCCTCCCGGGCCACTGCTAGTGCGATGGCAAATCCTTGGGCTCGCTGGGATCACCAAGGATTTAGGGACCTTTTGAGTCCTGCCATGAAGGCCTGTAGTGCGTCGTCTCTAATTTCTGCACAAAGAATGGACGCAGCTTGTTCGTCATGTGTCATTACTATCTTGTTTGTCACAAGATTAAGCTTCTTTTCTACCTTTAGGTTTAGGTCACCCTGCCTTACCAGTTCGAGTTGCTGTCTTAGTACGTGCAGGGATGTCTATGCAGTAGCTTGGCCTCTAATGGTTTCAAGTTCCGCTCTTGTTCTAAGAGTGCACTGTTCACTGCACCTTCTACTAATGCTTTTAGCAGAGACGGGTCCATTTCTAATTCATTGTTTACTTCTGGCCTAAATCCTACTTCTTGTCTTCGTCACTGTCGTACTGTACTTTATATTCTATAAGCCCAAGTCATGAGCAACCAACGAAGCGTAAATATTTATTTGTTTTCTTGTTTTTTTTCTTTTTTATACCTTGCAGAGGGTATTATAAAATTGGTCAGATGTTTGTAACGCACAGAAGGACACGTTTCCGACCCATAAAGTATATATATTCTTGATCAGCATGAGAAGCTGAGTCGATATAGCCATCTGTTCCGTCAGCCATAGTCCGTCTGTCCGTCCGTCCGTCCGTCTGTGCGTAATGCGTTTTACTCAGCCGTCTTAAGAGTCGGGCTGAAATTTTTTTCGGGGTTTTTTATTACTATAAGAACTAGAAGAAACATTTTCATAAAAATCGGACTATGCTATGAAATTTACATATGTGAAAATATTGGACATAAAACCCCAGATCCCAAAATATGAATGTGATCGGATAAATATAACACACACAGACGCAACGCTACATGAACTGTATGTGTATGCGTGCGTTGCTTTGCTTTGGAATAAGGGAAGAAGAAGACAAATTGTAAAATAGAGAGTAAAATTGTTTTGTTTGTATATTGATGAATTGAGTTGCAGAAAACCAATTTTGAACATGTAAAATTATTATTACCAAGGACTGCAAGGGTATATAAACTTCGGCATAGCCGATGTTAGCTTCTTTGATATTTTTTTTTTTTAAACACACTTGCACGTCAACAATATCACAATTAACCTGTTCCGCAATGCACAATTTCGCGCTGCCAACTCACTCACAAATTCTTTACTTTTTATTTTTATATTTTTAAATTTTTATAAATTTTTTTCCAAGTTTTACCAAACATTCACGTACATGTTCTTGTTATGGGCCATGGTATTCCTGTCTTAATAATGTAAGATTATGAAATTCCAGTATAAAGCCTGTTGGGCGCCAGTTAGTATGTTCCACCTTTCCCAGACGGTAATTGTGACGTCACCGGTGTAGCGGCGGGTAGAGTTGTATATCAAAATATTACGGTGGAGGACTTGACTTCGTCCTCTTGCTTAACGGTTCGCTCAACGGTGTATTAATAAGGCAAATATTTAACGGCAGCGTGCAGAGTAAATGTTAATTGATATTGATAATCAATATCTTTATTAGCCAATCGTCTGACAAAAACTGATTATAAGAATGGAATGAAATAAAAACTAAGGCTAAGTACATAAAATGGAAATACGAATCTACACCCAAATACATAGGAAGTACATAATAGATCATGTCACGGGCTTATGGTCAGCAAAGCCGACTCAGCACATTCCCGACAAGAACTCAACGCTTGCGACACAACTAAAACGGCTGACCGTTGCTTCGGCCAATATTATTTTGATTCGTTGCATTTGTATCGCGCGGTTTGCTCGAATTCATTGCGAGGGCCGTTCGTTAACTTGAACTCAGGTTCTGTGCAAACACATTATGTAAGCCCATTTTAAAATTGTTTCTTAATAGATATAATAAGACAATTCGAATTCCTATTTTGTAGTAGCCCTCTTTAATAATAATAATTTTAGTTGCATTTCGGAAAGAATATTTTTTTTGTTTGTTTGCAAGAATAAATGAATAACTTGGTACGGTTCTTACTCTCATTTCGCAGTGAACGCAAAGCGTAAGCAAAGAACAGAGCATGGAAAAGATCCGTTAGAATTCGTTCGCATGCTTTGCGTTTGGTTAGAAACAGAATTTTTGGTACAGGCTTTTTCATTTAATTTGATACTTTGATTGCGAAAAGACGTCAATATTAATATTCACATAAATATATATATATAAATATATATATTTGTGAAACACGTGCACATGTATATTACTACACTTTTCAATCTGTTTGGAAAGAGTCGTATATTATTCCTCTGCATAAAAAACGGCAAAAAGTCAAAACCTTTTAACTATAGGGGTATCTCAAAATTGTCCGCTATTCGAAGCTTTTGAGAAAATTATAACTTCTCAATTGCAACATTTTTGCAGCTCTATTATTTTGCCACATGGGTTTGTGAAACGTAGATCTACATCCACTAACCTTTTAGAATTTACATCTATAATTATCAAGAAGTTCAAAAATACTAAACAAACTGATGTCATATACACTGACTTCAGCAAAGCCTTTAATTCTGTTAATCATACTTTATTACTTTCTAACCTGAGTGACATTGGGTTTCCACCTCTTTTCCTTTCTTAGGCTCGAGAATATTATAACAGAAGGTACTTTTTAAGTCTTCTCTTTCCAATTCCATTCGTATGGCATCTGGAGTACCTCAAGGTAGTCATCTTGGCCTTCTGCTTTTCACATTATTCATTAACGATCTTCCATCAGTCATTATTGACGATGTCAAGCTTTGTCTTCCCTAAAAAGAAACAGATTCATTTAGTCGGCTACAAACTGACCTTAAAAACTTTCAATCCTGGTGCCAGTTTAACACTAGATTTACCTAGAAATTTTGTATACCTATTTATACCAGAGCCAGTCAATTTGACTGGTTAAGAAAAGTCCTTGTTGGCTAAAGGCTGCGCCTTGCGGAGCCCAAACTGCTCGCTTTATATGATATAATCCAGACGAGTCGTGTATACGATGAGTACTTGCTGATAAATGCTACACTTGGCATTTCTTCCACTGATATCTTATGTCAGGTCACCTTTCTGACTTCAATTCAATAGCATTACAAGGCCATTTGATGTCCGATCCTTGTAACCATGATGGCCAATGCCTCCATAATTCACACGAAGCCAACTTGGTTGCACTCATGCCACGGCTTAGATAATCTGCAGGGTTATCTTTCGAGGCGACGTGTCTCCATTGTCTTTCGTCTGAGATTTTCAGGGTTTTGTTTATTCGATTGGACACAAATACTTTCCAGTTGGCAGCTCCACCACGGATCCAACTGATAGTTATCATAGAATCTGACCAAAAAATAGTGTTCGAATAATTAATGTTAATTCTTAGATTCTCCTTTAGATACTTATACATTTTGGCTGCTTCAAGCGCAGCACATAACACTGCCCTAGGTATGGTTAGTGTTCCATTCAGAGTTAAAACAATCCTTCTGCACCATCCTAATCAATTCACGTAGGCCCTCTTCTAATTCCACAATTGAGAGTCCTAATCCTCTTCGTTCTGCCACAGATGTACGACAATTATATACGAAACGTTTTATATATGATATAACCCAGACGAGTCGTGTATACGATGAGTACTTGCTGATAAATGCTACACTTGGCATTTCTTTCACTGATATCTTATGTCAGGTCACCTTTCTGACTTC